>NC_063194.1:34205870-34208370 GCF_017589495.1 Alosa alosa | reverse complement strand
GAGCCTGCAGCTCACGCCGCACCCCCGCGCTCACCTGCGCAGACACCTGGGCAGACACCTAACACACACACACAAACATGCACACACACACACGCGCGCACACATTTTTTCATTTTTTCATTATTATATGTGCCCTCTTATTTACTTATTTACTTACTTTTTTGTTTACTTGAATGTTATGTTTGTCTGTGGACTTAAAATTGGTAAAATATGTCTTGTCTTCACCGTGGGATAGTGAGAAACGTAATTTCGATCTCTTTGTATGTCTGGAACATGTGAAGAAATTGACAATAAAGCTGACTTTGACTTTGACACACGCGCACACACACACACACACACACATACAAATTAGCACGCATTTTTAACGCACTGACCAAATGGAATAGTATTACTCTCACAGTAGAAGTATGCTGGTAAAAGGAAACACATGAGTGGGTGACCCGTGACAATCAGATATGTGTGTGTGTGGATCTGTGTGTGTGTGTGTGTGTGTGTGTGTGTGTGTGTGTAGGCATGTAACGGTATGAAATTTTAACCTCACGGTTATAGTAGGGATGTCCTGATCCGATATTTGGATTGGATCGGCCGCCGATATTAGCAAAAAATGTGGGATCGGCCCGCACGGGAAAATCCCGATCCGGTCTCCCGATCCAGTTTGTTTTCAAAACTCCGGTCCGTGTTTTCCAGCGCACCGATGTAGGTAATCCATTCCAGTTTTTTTCAGCTTTCCCCCCCCAAATCCGGTCCGTGTTTTTCAGCACACCTAGCGACCTGTCCAGCATCCCACTTGTCTGTGCATGTCCCACTAAGAATTTAAAGTTATCGAGCAAACATTTCATGTCAGAGTTGAATTAATATAGCCTAATGTTAACCGCGACCGCCCGCGAGGCCCTCTTACTATTAAGGCTCTTATGCATGTTGCTGCTGACAGCTTTGCCTGTCTAAGGAATGTTATCTTTGCGATTTAAGATTGTTTGTGTAATGTATAGGCACAGCACGCACTTTAATTTCCCTATTTTTACAATCGGCTAGCCTAACAAACGCATTTAATTTCAAAAAGCAACCTGGTCAATCGCTAACAACTAAGTGCACCTAGGCCTACAACTCTACACATCCAAAAGGGTAGAAGCTTCCAGTAGGCTATCATAACTTTTTTTACCGTTTAGTCTGTGCATCGGTGCAGCCTACGACGATGTGAATTAGTGACAGCTGTTGTCTCTAAATAGAGTAGATAGGCCTACTTGCTATGTTGCTTGATTTTCTGTAATAAATGCAGCCTGTAGCCTAGCTTACTTCAGCAAACCCAGACCAGTTGTGGCATCAGTTTCGCTTTTAAAACGCAACAGTGAGAGGCTTTTTAGCGCAGTCTCACTTATCATTGATGAGCACAGGAGCAGGCTGACACCTGAGCATGTTGAAATGATCACCTTTGTGAAGAAGAATCTCCCCATCATGCTCAGACTGCAGCCAGGGCAAACAGTAGAAATTGAAGGGAGTATGGAGATGGAGCAGTAAAGTGTGGAGGAGATAGCAATACTGTAGAAGGCGTGACAGTTATTTGGGTTGTTATAGCCAATTCAGAGTGTGTGTGTGGTAATTTGACTATTTTCTACTCAGGTTTTGTGTGTGTTGCTTTTATAATTTTATATTGTTTACACTGATGGCTTTTTTAAGCCTTGGTTTACACTCTCAGTGCAGAGCACTGATGCCAATTCAGTTTGTGTGGTTAATTGACTATTTGTTTTCTACTCAGCTTTTCTGTGTGTTTTGCTTTTTTATACAGTTTACAATATTGTTTGCACTGATGGCTTTTTAAGCCTTGGTTTACACTCTTGTTGTTCAAGAGCAGAGCACTGATGCCAATTCAGTTTGTGTGGTTAATTGACTATTTATTATTTTGTGTTTATTTAAACCTGTTAAGAATAAACAGGTCAGCTTCTCATTACCAACCACTGTGGATTATTCAAACTAACCTAATTAAGTTGGCTAGTTGTTCTTAAGAGTAAAACCCTTTTCAACATGAGTATAACAACAAAATAAGTACATATCTTTAATCTTTAATACATGCTTGGATCGGCCGGTATCGGTATCGGCCGATGCTAAAAGCTACAATATCGGTATCGGATCGGAAGTGCAAAAAGCTGGATCGGGACATCCCTAGGTTATAGTGACTAAAATAATCACGGTTTTTGGTATTATTACAGTATTTTGAAAAGTGTGTTCAATATGTTCAGAAAGCACTGATAGGCCACAAGATGAAATAGTTTCCACAAGTTTTACAGTGTTTACTATGTTACAAAAATCTTATCAAAAGTTAACCAGGGACGCTGGAACTCATTTTCATCTGGGGGTGCTCATAGTTGTTACTGAGTAGATGTGATTCCTTTGTTCTGGTGCATTTTAAGGTGGCCTATTGCTACTGGAGAAAAACATATTTTCATTCACATTCATAGGCCTACATTCTGACTGGCGAAACAAACTTAGTGGCTACATGATGCAC
>NC_063194.1:34173370-34200870 GCF_017589495.1 Alosa alosa | reverse complement strand
ACTTAGGCAGATATAAAACACTCTGAGGTACCCAGTGTAGATTATCCCAGAAAAAATCAACCAGGACTGACTGAATCTTCGGTAGCATGTTTGAAGGAGGGTCCACACAAGCCAGCCGATGCCAAAGAGAGGATGCAACCAGGTTGTTAATAATAAGAACACGCCCCCTGTATGAAGTAATACTGAAAAGAAATGTCCATTTCTCTAGACGACCTTTAACTTTTTCAATTACCCCCTCAAAATTCTTTTGAATAAAAACATCACCACCTAAGAAAACACCCAGGTATTTAAACCTGTGGCGGAGCTAAGCGGAACGAAATTCATCTGGCGAGGGTCAGGTTAATTTAAACCCACCCCTATTCCAAACTAAGCCATCAGGCAGACAAGGTTCACCAATCACCCAACTCCCAACCAGCAAGGCTATGCTTTTTGACCAATTTACCTTTGCTGAAGAAACAACCTTAAATTCATTGCAAATTTTTAAAAGTGTGTCAACATCTCTCTGGCCATTAACAAGGACAGCCACATCATCAGCGTAAGCTGCCAATCTCTAATGAAGGAAACATTGTTATGAATCAATCTGCCTGGCACACAGTAGGTCTGGTCAGGGTGGATTACCTGCTCCAAAACCTCCTCCAGTCTATTTGCTAAAACTTTAGACAGCAGTTTGTATTCAGAGCAGAGGACTGACACCGGCCTCCAGGACCTTATATCTGTCAGGTCTCCCTTTTTTGGCAATAAAGTGAGCACTGCTCTACGGCAGCTTAGTGGCAGCACCCCTCTGGTGATGCTGTCTCTCAGAACAGCAAGCACATCTGTGCCCAACTCTGGCCAAAAGGACTTATAAAAGTCTACTGGCAGGCCATCCACCCCAGGTGCTTTGCCACTCTCCATACTGTGGAGGGCTCTCTCCAGCTCCTCTAGGGTCAACACCCTTCCAAGGGCTGTGTTTGCCTCTTCAGATACCTTAGGTAGGTCACCAAGAAAAGCCTTGTCAGTCGCCTGATCACTAAGATCATTGGACTTCATAATCTCTACAAGCCGTCTACGAGAGGGCATGTGCGGCTCAACATGATTTCTGTCAATATTTTGTGCAGTACAATTGAAATCTCCTCCAAGGATAAGAATATCCTCTAAACAGCCATTTTTTATAACATTTCCAATAGTATTTAAAAACAGCATTCTTTCTGTTGCCAGTGTAGGAGCATAAATGCAAATACACACAAACTGGGCTCTGACCTTTAAAAGTCTTCCCTCTATAACTTCTTCAACATCAAAAGTGATGGGAATAAAGGACTTAGAAAACAGAACTGCAACCCCACCACTATTAGAAGTACCATGACTAAGTATGGACAGACCATCAAACTCCTGAGCCCAAGCAGCTGCATTAGACGCATCACTGTGCGTTTCTTGCATAAAGAGAACATCAAACTTATTCTGTCTGATTGTTTCAAAAACAGAGAGCCTCTTAATTTTTTCTCTTGCGCCATTTACATTTAAAGAAGCAACACGAAATTCACCCATCATTATAAAGAAAAAATAAAAAAATAAAAATGGACCTATGCAATCAGCCATTCTAGGACACAAGTGGAAAGGGTTTTTAACATTTGTCATCTTTGGCATTCAGTAGAACATTGAGTTTTGTGAGAATCTTTTTTAGACGAAAATCCTCTTGATCAGTGATGCTACCATCACGCATAAATGCTTGTGATTTGCTCATAACCTGTTCAATGTCAGGAAAAAAATTGTCTACCCAGACCTTCCTAGAATGTTTTGTATCCTTAAGGAATTTCTTTATATCCTCCACTCTATAATTCACTTTCACTCTCATTATCAGTCAATTCTATATGAGCGCGTCCCCCTTTGTTCTTTTTAACGCGCTTTCTTTTTCCTTTATTTGACGGTACTTTAAACACATTATCGTCCTCCTCCAACACGGAGGTTTCCATGTCTTCTATAGCGACGGAAACCTCCTCCCCATTAATGGCATCATCATTGCTCCCCTGACAGTTCTGAGAATTAGTGATAGTCTCCCCCAAAAGTGTGGAAAGATCCTCCCCATCAGCCGATCTAACATCGTGATTTTCCCCATGCACTTGGAATGAATTTAAAGTTATATCAGGAGTTTGGCTCTCCGGCCCACTAGCAGAAGCAGCAGCCTCCTCCTCAGTATTTGCACCAATGTTAACATTAGGCTCGTTGGTCTCTTTAGACGCTCCCTCTGCCACATCACCCCTAGATGCTATTTTTCACTTTTTCCACTATTATTCGTGTCATCCTTTTTATCAGGACACGTGCGCACGAGATGCCCCGATTGTCCGCAACCAAAACATTTCATAACGCTAGTTGTTGCATAAATCGCATAATTAAAGTTATCCACAGTCACATTCATTGTCAAGTCCAATTCATCATTGTTATTCTTAAGGATCATGTACACGAGACGCCTGAAGGACAATATATGTTTCAACAACGGGGATTTACTCGCAATCGGAATTTTCTTAATTGTTGAGACCACTTTGCCATAGCGCGACAGTGTTTGTCCTAGAATCTCATCCGAAATGAATGGGGGGAACATTAGACGATATGACTTTCTTGGAAGGCGTAGAAAGAGGGGCAACAGAGGTAAAAACGCCATCTATCACCACGCCATTCTCCGTCAGCTGATAAACTCAACTGACTTTAAGAAAAGCACAATCGCGTTGTTCATGCGAGATGCTGATACGATATTCTCATGACCAACAATTTCTCCGGCAGCCAAACTACAATCCTCAACACTGGCTGCCGATGCTATTTTGAACAGCATGACGCCGAGTTAGTTGACCAAAAATCTCTGCCATGATTCCAGCACAAGACTGGAGGCAGTCGCTTTAGGGGAAAAGCCCCTGTTTATTGTCAGAAAACTAAACCAAGCAAAAATCTTTAGTACTCTAGCAGAAAGTAATAGATAGAAAGAAAGGAAAAATAAATAAAGTCAGAAATAGAGATTTAAACAGAACACTCGTTCGCGGTACTGCGTCCAAACCACCATCCACTCACCACTGACTCCGCCCACTCACAGCAACCATGCGCACAGAGAGCACAGAGAGAGAGAGACAGAGAGAGAGAGAGAGACAGAGAGAGAGGAAGAGGGAGGGTTGGATGTGGAAAGAGAGAAGATGAGCAAAAGAAGAATGACAACAAAGCATTAAAAAAGAGCTAAATGCACATTTTTTTTTATTTATTTATGAAAAATATGCCATGCGTTCTGTTTTGAGTTTGTGTGTGTGTGTGTGTGTGTGTGTGTGTGGTTGGGATGATGTTCCTTTGTGTGCGGCATTTTACAGGCCAACACAAGAGCTTGCACTCGGCCCCAAGAGTGGAGGCAAAGTCATGCAGATAAGTAAGTGTGAAGTATGTGTGAGAGAGAGAAAGAGAATGAAAGAAAGTGTGTGTGAGAGAGAGAGAGAGAGAAATAGAAAGAGAGAGAGAGAGAAATAGAAAGAGAGAGAGAGAGAGAGAGAGACATACCACCTAGACTGAGAGAATGCTGTGGGACAGAATGAGAAGCCAGCTCATCTCCTCTGAGAACTGTAGATGTGTCACTCAGTCTGCCCACTGCACACTGTGTGTGTGTGTGTGTGTATATGTGTGTGTATGTGTGTGTGCGTGTGCGCGCGCGTGTGTGTGTGTGTCAGCGTGTCAGCACTGAGAGAGTGAGCCCAATCAGATGTCAATCCCAGAAGAACATTATCACTCAGGATGCATGTGCTGGTTAGACGTGCTGGTTCTGCCTTTATACTTCTTTGGGGAGTAGAAGTGTATGGGTGTGTGTGTGTGCGTGCGTGTGTGTGTGTGTGTGTGTGCTAACTAGGTTATGTTGGTCACACACAGACACTCACCCAGAAGTAGCAGGAAGGCCAGCAGAAACGGCAAGAGCTTCCAAAGTTTGGGCAGGCACCTGAGAAACACAAACACATCAAAAACCGTGTGTGTGTGTGTGTGTGTGTGTGTGTGTGTGTGTGTGTGTGTGTGTGTGAGTGAGTGAGCCTAGGAGTATCCGCAAATCTAAGGCGACGTTGGACAGTCTTAGGTCTTAGGGTTAACCCTAGGTTAATGGACATTAGTGTGTGTGTGTGTGTGTGTGTGTGTGTGTGTGTGTTCTGATTCTTTAATAGACCTTTAGAGGCAGGTCAAGTACATGAGAGCACTGCATGTCCAGTCATGGCGTGCCTCCTCTATAAACACCCCCTCTCACACCACACCACATCTCCCCACTCGGCTCCAGTAATAAAAGGACAGTGTGTGTGTGTGTTTAGGTGTGTGTGTGTGTGTGTGTTTAGGTGTGTGTGTAGGTCTGTGTGTGTGTGTGTGTGTGTCTCCTCACTCGGCTCCAGTAATAAAAGGACATTAGTGTGTGTGTGTGTGTAGGTGTGTGTGTGTGTGTCTCCCCACTCGGCTCCAGTAATAAAAGGTCAGTGACTGCTAATAATGGACGGCAAATTCAATCTCTGTAAGACATGAGGCATAACTGGCAGATCCTGATTTTGTCTCTCGCATGCTTTAATCACACAGTGTGTGTGTGACTGGCCTTGTGATGTGACGAGCCAGAGCAAGGCACGGCTTTAGAGTAGGGCAAGGACTAGCCTGAACTGCCCAGGGCACGGCTTTAGAGCAGGGTACGGACTAGAACTGAACTGCCCAGGGCACGGCTTTAGAGTAGGGTAAGGACTAGCCTGAACTGCCCAGGGCACGGCTTTAGAGCAGGGTACGGACTAGAACTGAACTGCCCAGGGCACGGCTTTAGAGTAGGGTAAGGACTAGCCTGAACTGCCCAGGGCACGGCTTTAGAGTAGGGTAAGGACTAGCCTGAACTGCCCAGGGCACGGCTTTAGAGCAGGGTAAGGACTAGCCTGAACTGCCCAGGGCACGGCTTTAGAGCAGGGTAAGGACTAGCCTGAACTGCCCAGGGCACGGCTTTAGAGCAGGGTAAAGCGTCCCACATACTCGCCACTCCCGACCGGTAGCGTGACAATGTGACGTCACGGGAGCGCCGTAACCATTTATACTCGCGCGTGGTGGTCACGACACTAGTTGCAATATTCATTGGCCTCATTACCATAAAAACTACCCTCTGTGATGATACTTCAGACTTCGGTTGCTTCTATTCACAACTACAATCATTACCATCTAGTTTCCAAGGTGTGTGCAGCTAGCTAGCTAGCTGGCTAGATAGATAGATAGATAGATAGATACTTTATTCATCCCGATCGAAATTTTAGCAAGTAAGCTAGCTGGCTGGTGCTGAGAAATGAGTTTGTGTAATTTCCTGAGGTGGAAAGAGATTTTTTTCAGGTCTTAGATATCCTATCCTGCTGGATTATTGGCATGGGTCCCTGGGTCTTGGGTCTTTCATCTTAATTCCCTCTCTCTGGTAGCTTCATTAACTTATCCAGCAGACTATTTAAAAATCACGAACTCTCGCTGGTAACCTAGCCAGGTTAATTTCCCTCTCTTCTCAAACTGACTATTCAAACATGTTTATTTAAGATGTGGGCTAGGCTATATGACATGCCTGAATGTGGTTGATGTCTGTATAGAGGCACGCATGCTCCCTGATCTTGGCTTCAAGCTCATCCTGCTTGTCGCGCGCATCTGAAAAAAAATCTCCGGTGCACGACCTGCCTGCGTGAGGCTGAAATTTCTCTCGCAACAGAGGACATGACGCAATTTTGACGTCACATTGTTGCGCTACCGGTCGGGTGCGGCGAGTATGTAGAACGCTTCAGGCTGAACTGCCCGAGTGTACAGGAGTACATACTCTTTTGATCCTGTGAGGCACGGTGAGGTGTGCGTAGCAGCAGCATATAGTGTACAGGAGTACATACTCTTTTGATCCTGTGAGGCACGGTGAGGTGTGCGTAGCAGCAGCATATAGTGTACAGGAGTATATACTCTTTTGATCCTGTGAGGCACGGTGAGGTGTGCGCAGCATATAGTGTACAGGAGTACATACTCTTTGATCCTGTGAGGCGCGGTGAGGTGTCGCAGGCATATAGTGTACAGGGTACATACTCTTTTGATCCTGTGAGGCACGGTGAGGTGTGCGTAGCATATAGTGTACAGGAGTACATACTCTTTTGATCCTGTGAGGCACGGTGAGGTGTGCGTAGCACATAGTGTACAGGAGTACATACTCTTTTGATCCTGTGAGGCACGGTGAGGTGTGCGTAGCACATAGTGTACAGGAGTACATACTCTTTTGCTCCTGTGAGGCACGGTGAGGTGTGCGTAGCAGCATATAGTGTACAGGAGTATATACTCTTTTGATCCTGTGAGGCACGGTGAGGTGTGCGTAGCATATAGTGTACAGGAGTATATACTCTTTTGATCCTGTGAGGCACGGTGAGGTGTGCACAGCAGCAGCATATAGTGTACAGGAGTATATACTCTTTTGATCCTGTGAGGCACGGTGAGGTGTGCGTAGCAGCAGCATATAGTGTACAGGAGTATATACTCTTTTGATCCTGTGAGGCACGGTGAGGTGTGCGTAGCAGCATATAGTGTACAGGAGTATATACTCTTTTGATCCTGTGAGGCGCGGTGAGGTGTGCGTAGCAGCATATAGTGTACAGGAGTATATACTCTTTTGATCCTGTGAGGCACGGTGAGGTGTGCACAGCAGCAGCATATAGTGTACAGGAGTATATACTCTTTTGATCCTGTGAGAGGCACGGTGAGGTGTCGCGTTGCAGCAGCATATAGTGTACAGGAGCATATACTCTTTGATCCTGTGAGGCACGGTGAGGTGTGCACAGCAGCAGCATATAGTGTACAGGAGTATATACTCTTTTGATCCTGTGAGGCACGGTGAGGTGTGCGTAGCAGCAGCATATAGTGTACAGGAGTATATACTCTTTTGATCCTGTGAGGCACGGTGAGTGTCGCGAAGCAGCATATAGTGTACAGGAGTATATACTCTTTTGATCCTGTGAGGCGCGGTGAGGTGTGCGTAGCAGCATATAGTGTACAGGAGTATATACTCTTTTGATCCTGTGAGGCACGGTGAGGTGTGCGTAGCAGCAGCATATAGTGTACAGGAGTATATACTCTTTTGATCCTGTGAGGGAAATTTGGTCTCTGCATTTATCCCAATCCGTGAAGTAGTGAAACACACTCAGCACACAGTGAACACACAGTGAGGTGAAGCACACACTAATCCCGGCGCAGTGAGCTGCCTGCAACAACAGCGGCGCTCGGGGAGCAGTGAGGGGTTAGGTGCCTTGCTCAAGGGCACTTCAGCCGTGCCTACTGGTCGGGGTTCTAACCGGCAACCCTCCGGTTACAAGTCCGAAGCGCTAACCAGTAGGCCATGGCTGCCCCAGCATGTGTACTGGAATGGAAGGTTATGGTGTGGGTGTGTGTGGGTGTGTGTGTGTGTGTGTGTGTGTGTGTGTGTGTGTGTGTGTGTGTCTGTGCATGTGTGTGTGTGTGTGTGTGTGTGTGTGTGTGTGTGTGTGTACACTGTGAGAAGGTTTTTTTGCAGTGATTTTCTCACCTGGTCAGGAAGAAGACGTTGAGCAGGGACATGAGTGTGATAAACTGGTACCATGCCGCCCCCAGCCACCAGAACGCCGCCTTCGCAGCTTTCCCTACACACACACACACACACACACCCCAGACAAACACACACACACCAGACAAACACACACACACCAGACAAACACACACACACACCCTCCAGACAAAACACACACACACACACACACACACACCCCAGACAAACAACACACACACACACCCTCAGACACACACACACACACACACACCCACACACAAACACACACACACACCCCCAAAGACAAACACACACACACACACACACACACACACCAGACAAACACACACACACACACACCCCCCAGACAAACACACACACACACACCCACCCCAGACAAACACACACACACACACAGGGAAGAAACAAAAAAGGCAAAATTAGCGATAAACTTTTATTATCCTGTAGTGTGTGTTCCAGCATGAGCCAGAGACGTGAGACTAAGATGAGCATGAGATGAGCATGAGACAGAGACGCGAGACTAAGATGAGCATGAGATGAGCATGAGACAGAGACGCGAGACTAAGATGAGCATGAGATGAGCATGAGACAGAGACGTGAGACTAAAATGAGCATGAGATGAGCATGAGACAGACGTGAGACTAAGATGAGCATGAGATGAGCATGAGACAGACGTGAGACTAAGATGAGCATGAGATGAGCATGAGACAGAGACGCGAGACTAAGATGAGCATGAGATGAGCATGAGACAGAGACGCGAGACTAAGATGAGCATGAGACAGAGACTAAGAGCTGGAGTTCAGTACGGCTAAAGCCAGAGACAGATGAGCTCCAGAATACTGGCAGTACAAATGCAAAAACCCAGCATAATTAAGAGCTAAATCTGTCAGCGTCTGCCGTTGAGCAATGACAACAATCTTCTCATAAACAGATGCAATGTTTTGTGTGCAGTTTGGAATTTCTGCTGCTGGCGCAAAAGCAAGAGTTAAGGGCCTTGTGTGTGTGAGACTGAGTTCACTAAGGTGCCGAGTCAAGATCATCACAGTATACAGGGTCAAAAGCAGGAGTGAGCGAGACATTGGGGAAAAAGAGAGAGAAACAAGAAGAAGAAAGAGAGAGAGAGAGAGAGAGAGAGAGGATGGAGAGACATTAGGATAGACAGACAGAACAAAGACAGACAGAACAAAAGGAAAATGTCTCTACACAGAGAGCTAGAGAGACAGACAGGGTGGGTGGGTTTAATGGGTGTGTCTGTATCGACTGCGAGTGAAAGAGACTGAGTGTGTATTGAGTGCAAGGGTGTATATTGAGTAAGAGTGTAAGAATGTGTGTGTGTGTCTGTGTATTGAGTAAGAATGTAAGACGGTATGTGTGTGTGTATGTATGCATTGAATGTGAGTGTGTCTGTTGATTAATAGTGTAAACGTGTGTGTGTGTGTGTGTGTGTGTGTGTGTTGAATGTGAGTGTGTTTGTTAATTAATAGTGTAAACGTGTGTGTGTGTGTGTGTGTGTGTGTGTGTGTGTGTGTGTGTGTGTGTGTATTGAGTGCGAGTGTGTTTTGTTGATTAATAGTGTGAACGTGTGTGTGTGTGTGTGTGTGTGTGTGTGTGTGTGTGTGTGTGTGTGTGAATGTGTGTGTGTTTGTTGTGTTTTGTTGATTAAATGTGTGTGTGTGTGTGTGTGTGTGTGTGTGTGTGTGTGTGTGTGTGTGTGTATTGAATGCTGACCTGGAGCTAAGAGGACAAGCCATAGCAGCGCCAGCAGCTTCCTGGTGACGTTGGCTCCGATGGAGGCGATGGCACGACACACCTGCAGCACACCTGCACCTGGACCACACCCACCGGGACAGACACAGCCAATCAGCTACCAGCTCACAGAATGCCCCTCCACCACATCACTCACTGCCATGTTTCTCTACCTATGATACTGATTTCAATGAAGTTATAGCATTAATGGACATCATTAACCAAAAGCCATGAAGAGAACCTTAACCATAGGGTTTCACTTCAGTGTAGTTGACCACAGGAGTACATGTGCAGTGAATAAAACTAAATGAACACGTTAGAATGAAATGAGTTAAACTAGAGGAGTTAGCTGGATTACAGCAAAATATTAATCTGGACAAAGGAAATGAGTTAAACTAGAGGAGTTAGCTGGATTACAGCAAAATATTAATCTGGACAAAGGAAATGAGTTAAACTAGAGGAGTTAGCTGGATTACAGCAAAATATTAATCTGGACAAAGGGGGACCGGAGTCATCTCAGCAGAGAAAAGAAAGACAAGAAAGCGATAAAATGTGAGTTAAAATTTCAAAGAAAATATGTTAGATAGGAAAAGGGAAAAAATGTTTGTTAGACCAGAATGTTAGTCAGAATGTAGTTTATAGAGGTCTGCGCTACTGCTAAGAATGTTAGGATCTGGAGAAAAGTGCTGAACCAGTTAGAGGTGTGTTAGGCACGCAGGGACGGCAAGTCTTCAAATGTGTGTGTGTGTGAGTGTGTGTGTGTTTGTTTCTGTATCTTGTGAGTGCACATGTGTGTGTGTGGAGGGTGTATGTGTTTGTATCTGTATGCATGCGTGTGTGCATATGTGTGTACGTGTGTGTGTGGGAGTGTGTATGTGTGAGCGTGTTTGTATCTGTATGCAAGTGTGTGTGTGTGCATATGTGTGTACGTGTGTGTGTGTGTGTGTGTTTGTGTGTGTGCCTGCGTGTGTGGGAGTGTATATTTTTTTATCTGTATGCGTGTGTATGTGTGTGTGTGTGTGCATGCGTGTGTGTGTATGTTTGTATCTGTATGCGTGTGTGTGCATATGTGTGTACGTGTGTGTGTGTGTGTGTGTGTGTTTGTGTGTGTGCCTGCGTGTGTGGGAGTGTATATTTTTTTATCTGTATGCGTGTGTGTGTGTACGTGTGTGTGTGTGTGTGTGTGTGTGTGTGTGTGTGTGCCTGCGTGTGTGGGAGTGTATATTTTTTTATCTGTATGCGTGTGTGTGTGTACGTGTGTGTGTGTATGTGCCTGCGTGTGTGTGTGTGCGTGTGTGTGTGTATGTGCCTGCGTGTATGTGCCTGCGTGTGTGGGAGTGTATATGTTTGTATCTGTATGCGTGTGTGTGTGTGTGTGCGTGCTTGTATCTGTATGCGTGTGTGTGTGTGTGTGCGTGTGTGTGTGTGTGTGTGTGTATGTATGTGCCTGCATGTGTGGGAGTGTATATGTTTGTATCTGTATGTGTGTGTGTGTACGTGTGTGTGTGTGTGTGTGTGTGTGTGTGTGTACTTGTATCTGTATGTGTGTGTGTGTGTGTGCGTGCTTGTATCTGTATGTGTGTGTGTGTGTGTGTGTGTGCGTGTGTGTGTGTATGTATGTGCCTGCATGTGTGGGAGTGTATATGTTTGTATCTGTATGTGTGTGTGTGTACGTGTGTACGTGTGTGTGTGTGTGTGTGTGTGGTGGGGGAGAGCATGTGCAACCTGTGTAAGTCAGGAGGGCCAGCAGTGCCCCCAGCAGGCCTCTGCGTCGTGAGGAGTGTGTGTGGAGTGTGTGAGACTCCAGGTGTTGGCTCCCTTTACAGTCGTCACCTACAGACAGCGCCACACACACACACACGGACAACACACAGAACACAACAAAAACACAAACAAAAACAAAACACAAAGTCTTCATGAACCAAGGCTGAATAGAATGAGAAAGCAAATGAATGTAAAACAGTGTGGGGGATGGAACTGATCCAGCGCAGTAGAACTTCATATGCGGGGCAGACGCAGAGATGGGGAAGGGGAGCTTATGCAAATAAGACATGACTGGACATGCACCATCAAGGAAAACAACACTGCTTTTGTCTGCCCATCTGCCCGTGTGTGTGTGTGTGTGTGTGTGTGTGTGTGTGTGTGTGTGTGTGTGTGTGTGTGTGTGAGTGTGTGTGTGTGTGTGAGAGTGTGTGTGTGTGAGTGTGTGAGTGTGTGAGTGTGTGAGTGTGTGTGTGAGTGAGACTCTCCCCCTCCCCCCTCGGTGTGTTCTCATTGCTGAGGCGTGCTGCTTTCTCCTGGATCTCATTGTTCTCTGCGGTCGGTCGGCCTGTCGCTCGTTCTGCTCCTTCTCTTGCATGCTCGTTTGTCACGGCCCTGTCACCAACGTCAACCCGTCGGCCCTTGACCTCCCCTCTGTGTGTGTGTGTGTGTGTGTGTGTGTGAGAGAGTGTGTGTGTGTGTGTGTGAGAGAGTGTGTGGAGGGGCTTAACCCTGTGGACAACAGCTCTGGCTGTTATGGGACTCGGCAGCCTGTCAGGTCCAGCTCCTGCTATTGAGGTGTGTGTGTGTGTGTGTGTGTGTGTGTGTGTGTGTGTGTGTGTGTGTGTGTGTGTAGCCAGTTGTCAGCCTGTCAGGTCCGGCTCCTGCTATTGAGGTGTGTGTGTGTGTGGTGCAGCTTTTTCTCACGCAGTCGGCCGAGTGGCCTGGCGCGGACGCTAAGCTCCCAGAGCCCCAGTGCACTGACCCATCAGCATCAGAGGGCACACACACACACACACACCCTGGAGCAAACCCTGAGGCCAGGAACACACCAGGCAAAAACCATAGAGTGGAAGACTAGGGGTCAAAGTGTGAAAAAGGCAGTGTGTGTGTGTGTGTGTGTCTGTGACACTCACACAGAGATCCATTTAGGTTGAGATGTCCGTCACCCGTCACTAGGTCCTTCACGTTCATGCTGCCACAGTAACTGGAGTGAGCTGCAACACACACACACACACACAAACACACACAGACCCAGACACAGACACGTCATATCTGCTATTCTGCTAAACAACCTTCTACCTCCATACGCGGAGGACGACAAACATGAGAGAGACGGAGGAGAGAGGTACAGGTCATTTACCTGTCACCTCAGTGGAGCCCTTTTGCATACAAGACCACACACACACACACCACACACTACCATGACCTGTGTGAGCCACGAGTTGATGGAAAACAAACAGACACAGAAAGAGAGAGAGCAAGAGAGAGAGAGAATGAGAGACAGAGCAAGAGTGAGAAAGAGAGCGACAGAATGAGCGCAAATGAGACGATGTGACAGAGACAGATCTGTTTATAGAGAGAGAGAGAGAGTTTTATTTTTTTCTCATAAACTAAAGTGTGTGCGTATGTGTGTGTGCGTCTGTGTGTGTGTCTGTGTGTGTGTGTGTGTGTCTGTGTGTGTGTGTGTGTATGCAGTCACAGATGTTTGTTTTATGACTGTTATTTAGTCTTGATGAGTTCTGAGCTTTGGCAACACTTTCTTCACGAATTGTCATGCCAATAAAGCATTTTGAATTTGAATTTGAAAGAGAGAGAAAGAGAGAGAGAGAGAGAGAATGAGCGCAAATGAGGGGAGACGATGTGACAGAGACAGGCTTGATGGCAGATCTGTCTAGAGAGAGAGAGAGAGAGAGAGAGCGGAAAGGCAAACAGCATTGGTGCTCCATGACTGGACAGCCACTGTAGATAGGTTGTAGAACAGAGTGACTCCCATAGAGAAACAGACACCTGGCAAAGAGTCAACGCCAATTAGAGACGCACGATGATACGAGGGAGAAGACTGCTGGAGAGACTGAGAGAGAGGAGGAGGAGGAGGAGGAGGCCAGCTGGTACCTTTAGGCTGGAGAGAGATGGAGTGAGGAGGAGAAGGAGGGGGATGGAGGAGGAGGAGGAGGAGGGAGGAGGGAGAGAGAGGAGGGAGGAGGAGGAGGGAGGAGGAGGAGGAGGGAGAGAGGAGGAGGAGGAGGAGGAGGAGGAGGAGAGAGAGGGAGGAGGAGGCCAGCTGGTACCTTTAGGCTGGAGAGATGGAGTGAGGAGGGAGAGAGAGGAGGAGGAGGAGGCCAACTGGTACCTTTAGGCTGGAGAGATGGAGTGAGGAGGGAGAGAGAGGAGGAGGAGGAGGAGGAGGAGGCCAGCTGGTACCTTTAGGCTGGGGAGATGGAGTGAGGAGGGAGAGAGAGGAGGAGGAGGAGGAGGAGGCCAGCTGGTACCTTTAGGCTGGGGGTTCCTGTAAAAGAGTCTTTGCTGTAGTCTCCACTTCAGCACCCGCACGCTCTCCCAGAATGCAGCGCCCGCACCCCACAATGTGTCCAATACGGACACCAGCACACCTACGGCCGCAACACACACACACACTCACACAGTCAGCCTGGCCATTGGGATTATCCTCAAAAGCACCAATCACGAACACTCTGCCGATTCACTCGTGCAATCCGAGATAGGCAACCATTTATAAACACATCTATCTATCTAACACACGTGCACACTTTTGCATGATGGCTAAGAGGGAATGGAATGGTCAAATTGAGAGAGAAGAGTGGAACTGGAGACTAGAGGATGGAGACATCAAGTCTTAGGCACACAGTCACACAGGCATACACATGTACCTAGTGGGAACATGACGCTACTCCCTACTCAGAGTTAAATGGAGAGAAGGTTCATGGACAGACAGATGGAGCACACAGGCTTCCTTCAAGCCCCAAAGACAGGAGAGCTGAGAGATAAACGGAGTGTGTGTGAGCTAAGGGGAAAAGAACCAGAGGTGTTCTGTCAATCAAAAGATGAACGGAAACAGTACAGTATGAGAAGAGCGCACAGGAAGTCCCGCCCCACAGCCTGCTGATAGGCCAGTGAGAACAGTAGACGCAAGAATGAAAGAGACAGCATCCAATAGGATGGGAGGAATGAGGGATGTAAGAGGAGGAAAAAGGAGACAGGAAGTCCCGCCCCACAGCCTGCTGATAGGCCAGTGAGCATGAGAGAGGGGAGACTGATGGAGCCGGCACCCAAAGAGAAGCGAGTGGGCACTGGCGGCGGGCACGCGGGCCTCTCTACCTTTGCTGGAGTCCTGCTGCTGCGTGTGGCCACTAGAGTCGCCCAGCAGTCTGTGGAAGAGGAGGGTGATGAAGGTGAACACGGAGGTCAGTGCCCGTCTGCTCTGGTGGAGACACGCGCCCGAGACACACGCCAGCACACCTGCGCGGAGCCAGAACACACACACGCACACACACACACACACCGCATCACATCAGAGCTTTAACTCACATGCCATACACTGCTCTCACAGTGGCTGAAACACAAACGCATACTGCAAATGCATGCTTTGCTCAGTGCATGTTCATGTGAAACGGAACAAGAGCTCCCATTTCACTCCTGCACATTCTGAAAAGTTCACACACACACACTGAAGTAAAACTGTTTAATTCTGTTTGATTCATCTGATTCACTTCCCCCTCGAGAAGTCTTTGACTCTCCACAGCTCGTTACAGGAGTGGGAACTGAATCAAATGAGCTCAGGTGACCTCTGACCCCGTCACCATTCTGGCCAGGATCTGGGTCTCCTCGGGGCTAGAGGGCTGAAACGCAGTCAGTGGACAATTGAACCTAAGTACACATTTGGCAAACACATTTGCGTACACATTTGGCAAACACATTTGCGTCACATTTGGCAAACGGAGGCCAATGTTAGTGGCGACTGTGTAGTTGCTCACCATAACTGTTTCCAGTTTAAAGCAAACAATTTGAAATGTTTACACACACTCACATTTAAAAAGGGCAAAGAGAGGGATGTCTACAGTCTGACCACATCTTGGGTTTTAGGCTGGACAAAACCACTAATCTGTTTTGGTAGCCTCCTCCTCCGTGGTGTTCTGGGGCAGGGGTCTCACCTGTCCGGTGTTTCTGGCTGCGCTTGCTGCTGTAGATGGAGGTGGTGGTGGAGCTGGAGGTCCGGTGCAGGCCGGCATCACCACCGGCCACTGCTGAGGCCAACGCGGCAGCAGAAGTGGATGATGATGAAGATGATGATGACGTGCCTGACGAAGAATATGCGGTCAGGGCGTCTTTGTTCTCGCCGTGGAGGGAGCAATCGCGGCAGATGTAGCCGTTGGCGACGGTCGTGTGCGAGTGCGTGACGCTGGCGTTGCCGTTGACCCGTGATGATGAGCTGTGCTCTGTCCGAACACTGCGTCCTGCTGTGAGTGTACACACAGACGCACACACGCACACACACACACACACACACACACACGCACACACAAGCACAGGGGTTCACACAAGAGTTCTCCACAGTTAAAAGTGTAGGTATTTACCAGGACAATGCAAAACAACTGAAATATGTGACTGTAGCTCTTTGAAATGTTTTAAAGATTACCAAATAAACAGCCACTGAAATATCAGTAATAAAATTTAGTTCATACAGTGGATTATATTGGGAAAATAGTCAACTCACCTTTAAGGTCAGCCTCGAGTTCTGTACCTATAGTCCAGGAAATAGATACAGACAGAGAGAGGGAGAGAATGCAAGTGAAAGAGACAGAACAAGAGACAGTTATAACCTAATAGCCAGATTTAATAGATCAGAGATCACATATTTCAGTTATAACCTAATAGCCAGATTTAATAGATCAGAGATCACATATTTCAGTTATAACCTAATAGCCAGATTTAATAGATCAGAGATCACATATTTCTATGATCCAAATATCAGTGGAACAGTCAGACCCATCAGTGGGATGTAAGACCCAGATTAAGCACTCATTTTATTTCACTGTTCCATAATCCTACACATAGTAATCTTTTATCTTGATTGTTGTTGTCTTGGCAATTGTTGGAAGTCATAACAGAAATAGATAATGAATTGTGCAGCTCTACAAAAGGTTCTTTTTTTTTTATCAGCCATCTTCATCAATAACACTCACCTAAATCACCTGAGTCCTATGATATCGCCATTGTAAACACAGTTACTTTTCCAAAGCCAATTGTCAATGATGGACAAAGCTCATATTAGCATTGCTGTATCCGTAAAGCGTGCTTTGAGATCTGTTCTAGCATGTACTGTACGTCCACACGAGTCAATGAGATATGTTCTAGCATGTACTGTATGCCCACTAGTGTTGTCACGATACCAAAATTATGACTTCGATACGATACCTATTATAAATATCAATGATGCTCGATACTAAAACGATACTAATGCTTAAATCCTAAGATATCTGGAGAAGAAAGGACTCATACCTCCAAGTGTATGGAGTCATTTGTGTTGAATTCGGGGCACTTTTGTAGTGTGCAGGTCAATTTGGGTTCTAAACTTGTAAACTTCCTACATAATTATTATTTTTTATAGTCAGTAAAATAGTAGGCCTACTTTGTGTGATTAAGTCCTTTATTGTTTGTTATAGTTAATTTACATTGTGTTGTGTTTTGGCAATAAAGTAGCTTTAAATAGCCAAACTAGGCAAGATCAAGGTCAGTGTTAATATTACTGCATGCAAATCACTGAATGCTATGCAGAGGGGCCTAATCTTTAGGCCATCTGATGTACAGTATAGGCTACCCTAGGCCTTCCCGTGTTCATGGGATTTCTTTGACAGTTTCAAAGGGGAAAATGTGAGGATAGTCTTCTTTGCGCCCAGTGTACAAGTACGACGTTCCAACCACTCAGGTCTTCGTCAGATAGGCCTACACCATTACCTGTTGCAATACATCTGTGTGCATTCCTACATTACGTCTATTTCTTTAATAACATGATTTGCTACCACGTACAGTAACAATAAGCCGCTATTATTATTAGGACTCAACACGCTTTGGTGGTATGCTGTGGGCTTTAATTAGCGGTCTACATGCCATGACAAATATTACCAGTAGTACTGACCGAACATGAAATAGATCGTTTACAAGTTATGGTAATGTTATTCTGGCGTGAACATTGCGCTTTCATCACGTTAGCACCCTATGATTACAGCTCGTTATGTCTCGTCAAAATGATTACAGCTCGTTATGTCTCGTCAAAATTCATTGATGAAGGAAGGTTCGCTTTATCCCAGAGAACCATACTCATTTCACTTAGGCTAGACTAAAACATAAGAGAAGAACTTGGCACTAACCACCAGTAGTAGTGTTTTCTATAGCATATTCGTTAACCTGTCGTTCTTTGAACTCTTTAAAAATGTTGGGATATGTCTGTGAGGTGTTTAGCCAAGTTCCATGCGTAGCCTACAAGACTTTGAAACATATTTTACAAACGGGCCTCTGTGTGTACCTGATGGCTTGCCTTCACTATTCGCGATGTATCCGAAATAGTTGCAGATTTCACTGCACCTTTTGTTTTATCCACAAGGCCTAGAACTGTCGGCAAAGAACTATGTTGACGTTGGCTGCGACTCACTCACTCAGAGCTGCCTGCTTGACACCCCACTTGCCTAGATGCGTGCAAGGAGCAGTGAGAGCAGTTCACAATAGACACAGAACTTTATTATTTTAATAAAGTATCGATTTTAAAAACGTCTGAAATCGTATCATTTTTTGTGTAAAGGCATCGTGATACCTTTTTAGTATCGATACACCGTGCAACACTAACGCCCACACGAGTCAATGACAGTCAGCTGTGAATTCTCTGACGGAGATAAAGCTCTGAGACGTGTTCTAGCACGGGCTCTGAGACGTGTTCTAGCACGGGCTCTAAGACGTGTTCTAGCACGGGCTCTGAGACGTGTTCTAGCATGGAAACCAATACAGGTCAATGCCCTGATATGGAAGTGCAGAGAAAGCTAATCATTAGCTAATCATTTTGGGTGCGTCTGCGAAATGGGTTGGAGAGGAACAGAAGTAGAGCTACAGTAGTGTCCAATGACAGACCAGGAGACAAGTAGAGCTACAGTAGTGTCCAATGACAGACCAGGACACAAGTAGAGCTACAGTAGTGTCCAATGACAGACCACCAAAAGAGACATGGTATCTGATATTAGCAAAATGATATATAATAATATATGATATCGTAATATCAAAATGCTATCTAGAGAAAGTATCTATAGACAACGTTATCTATAGAAAATCTATAGGAAACATTTGATTTCTTGTATGGTCTCATATGGCCACATGAACAGTTCCCGTAAACAAGTTCATTGAAGGTGATTTTTCTGCAACTTTAACTTTATTACATTAAGTACTGACTGAAGTGCTCATATTTAGTGTCTACAGTTATTTCCCCCATAAGTTGCTGATGTCTTTAAGTCCAAGTATTGGACCTGGTATTGTGTGTGTGTGTGTGTACTGACCCCAGACTTTAGGAGTGGAGGTGGCGTGCTCCTTGAGGCTTGCGCCGTCGAGGAGGCTCCCCGAGAGCGAGGCGTCCGTTTGGGCCTGGCCCAGCACATAGCTGCTGTGGCTGCGCAGGGTCCTGCGTATGGGCGTCTGCGTCTGCGTCAGCGTCAGCGTCTGGGAGTCCGTCTGCAGCTCCGCTGAGGACTGCTGCTGCTGCTGCTGCTGCCTCCGGCTTCGGACAGTTCTGAGAGAGAGAAGGGACACGCACACACACACAGAGAATTAACATTAAACTGTGAACAAACAACAAACAAGTGTGAACTATTGCTGGCAGTAGTGTGTGTGTGTGTGTGTGTGTGTGTGTGTGTGTGTGTGTGTGTGTGGGAGGTAGTAGGTCAACTGGATCCCGAGTAGGGGTGAACGATTATGAAAAATAATCTAATTGAGATTTTTCTCACCAGTATTGCGATTACGATGCGATATGCGATTATTTTTAAGCTCTTCTTCTTCTGTCTTACTCAACAAAGACAAGCAATATATTATTCTATAGTATGACCAACACAAAATTAGATACAGTAAGTTCAACATAAACTGTTCTTTCCTGGAGCTCAGGCCTATGTTATGATGGCATTAGGTCACTGAATAAGATTGATGAATGAAATATGTTTTTTTTTACTATTTTTTATCACATTAGTAGACCTATATTTGTTGAACTTCCAGCCTTGTAAACATTTAATGATTCTTATACGTTTCTATTTTGTTTCTATTTCATGTAGATATGATCTTATTTCGTTAGTTAACAGTTAGGTCTACATGCAGTGGCACTGACACGGCTTCTCCTTGTCCTGTGCTCTCTCTCACACACACACACACACACACACACACACACACACACACAGACCCGCTCCTCTCCTCTGTAGGCTACTTGCACGTGAATCAGAACAAACTAGATTATTGCAGCGCAAATAAATGCGGCCAAATGACCGTTCAGCTCGGTGTTAACTAAAGGTTTAGTTAACTAGTTTGTTCATATCACAACAAAGCCAATCGCGGAGACAAAACTCTTTAAACAGGCAAAGTTATCAGCAGTTAGCAGCATGTATGTAGCCTAGAGCCAGCTGGTAAGCTAATGTTAAAACAGCTGGGTTTTTGGTGGTTAGCTGTGTCAACTACTTGCGGATATCATTATGCATCAATCATTACCTGTGAGATGAAATGTTTGCGCCGCCAACCCCCTTGGATATCGCAAATGCCCCCACTGTCACTGTACTCCAGTAAACAAAGTCCCCAATGCACAGTGCAGCCTAAACACTAGTGGAGTTTTAATCGTCAGCTGGACAAGTGAACGAAGTTACCAGCCAGAGTAGCAGCACAGGGGAATTATGAACTAGAACCAGGGACGTGGCAGGTTTGAGCTAAAGGTAATGAAGAGGTTTATTTTTAACCAAAGTAGCTCTACTGGTCAGACCTTTCTTGACACTGTTAGCTGGTCCTCTTGTTTTTACGTTTTTTGCTTCTTCAGTGGTCGTGTGAAGAGTCGGTGGCGCGTCGGCAAGCGCAAGTATAAATGCGTTTTGGTGACGTCACATATTACAAATCGCAGCCTTTGCAGTTTGAAAATCACATTTCATCATATCACGATATTATCGCAAATGCAATAAATCGTTCATCCCTAATCCCGAGTTATTCTTGAAGAACTTCTTCTAAGAACTGCTATTGCTTTTGTGAGTCTTGTTTCAACCAAAGATATACAGAATATATCTATGTGCGGTATTTGCATATGTGTGTATTTGAATTTTGGTGTGTGTGTGTATTTGGATGTTGGTGTGTATGTGCATGCATGTGTTTGGATATTGGTATGTGTGTGTGTGTGTGTGTCTCACCGTCTCGTTGATCCGCTGGCGCTGCTGCTGCTGTAGCTGACGCTGTGGTTGTGCGACTGCTCGTCCAGGCCGTCGTTGCCATAGAGACCCGTGGCGGTGTGGAGGCGAAGGCTCTTGCGCGACATCCTGGGCGAGTCGTAGACCGGAGCGATGTGGTGCTCCTGCTCAAACTCCAACGCCGCCAACGAATAACTGGAGCTGCGTCCGGCAGGCAGAAAGAACGAGAGAGAGAGAGAGAGAGAGAGAGGAGGGGAGGTAGAGAGAGAGACAAAGAGAGAAAATGAGAAAGAAGAGATCAAGATGTGGTCAGGATGAATGGTCAGGGTGATAAATCACATGGCCGCACTCTGAGGTGCCTTATCAGACATTCCACGCAAATGGCAGAGGCGTCCTTCTCCACCATAATCTCCACGCCCAGCACAGCCCAGCCCAGTCCAGCCCAGCACAGCACAGCACAGCACAACACAACACAGAGGTGCCTTCAGACGCCCTTTTGCAGCTCTCTGCAGTTAACGCCCCCCTCACACAAACACACATGTGCACACGCGCACACACACACACACACACACGCACGCACGTGCACACGCACGCACACGCACACACACGTGTACACACTCACGCACACACACACTCACGCACACACACACACGCCAGCAGCCTCTTGGAGCCAGGCGATTAGTGCTGACGCAGCTCTTTCTCTCACTGCTTCCCTCAGAGCGGCCTGTAGTAGCCTCATGCGATCTGGCTTACTTCCCTTTCTCTAGCCCACCAAAATAAACCCAGAAAACACACACACACACACACACGCAAAACACACACACACACAGAGCCAGCAGCTCGGAGAGGAGAGGCCAAGCTGCTGTTCCTAATACAGGATATGAGTCACTCCTAACCATCACTACAGAAACATCCATACACACACCCTCTTCAACACACACACACTACTACACTACAACACTATTACCACAACAACACCCACACACACAAAACTAACCATCTCTACCACAAAAACACACACACACTCCCACACATAACTAGCCTACTAACAATTACAGTAACACCCACCCACACTAAGCCATCATTACACCAAGACCCATAAAATCACCAACACACATTATTAACCATAAACCATCGGTAACTATAACCAACCATTAACCGTCATTACAACGACACACACTGCCTGTCACCCACATACACACAGACACACACATTAAACACTTTCTCTGCCATGACCACAAGATAAGAATGTGGGGTGTGTCTGCATAAGTGTGTGACTGTGACTAGTAAGCCCAGAGCAGAGAGGCAGCATTCCTGTCCCTTACACTCACTACACAGCATATCCAGTCACTCCTGTCCCTTACACTGGAGGGAGAATCTCACTACACATCATATCCACAGTCACTTACACTCTGGAAGGGGAAACTCACTATAGGCTACATATCTACAGTCTCTCCTGTGACTTACGCTCTGGAGGGGGAAACTCACTACACGGCGGCAGCGCTCGGGGAGCAGTGAGGGGTTAGGTGCCTTGCTCAAGGGCACTTCAGCCGCAGCCCACTGGTTAGCACTCTGGACTTGTAGCCGGAGGGTTGCCGGTTCGAGCCCCGACCAGTGGGCCGCGGCTGAAGTGCCCTTGAGCAAGGCACCTAACCCCACTGCTCCCCGAGCGCCGCCGTTGTAGCAGGCAGCTCACTGCGCTGGGATTAGTGTGTGCTTCACCTCACTGTGTGCTGTTTGTGTTTCACTAATTCACCGATTGGGTTAAAATGCAGAGACCAAATTTCCCTCACGGGATCAAAAAAGTATATATACTTATATACTATAGGCTACATATCCACAGTCTCTCCTGTGACTTACGCTCTGGAGGAGGAAACTCACTATAGGCTATATATCCACAGTCTCTCCTGTGACTTACGCTCTGGAGGAGGAATCTCACTATAGGCTACATATCCACACAACACAGTCTCTCCTGTGACTTACGCTCTGGAGGAGGAATCTCACTATAGGCTACATATCCACAGTCTCTCCTGTGACTTACGCTCTGTGGGGGGAACTCACTAGGCTACATATTGAGTCGCTCCTCCTACCACACTGCATATCCACAGTCTCTCCAGTTAGCACACTAGGGCATGTGAGTCAGTCAATGGCCTGCCGCCCAGAAACACCACAGAGATTCAGAGAGCATTGCAGAGCAAAACAGGGCAGAGGAGAGGGGAGGGGAGAGGGAGGAGAGGAGAGGAGAGGGGAGGGGAGAGGGAGGAGGAGAGGAGAGGGGGAGGAGAGGGGGGGGGGAGAGGAGAGGGGAAGGGAGGAGAGGGGGAGGGACAAACACAGGAGCACTCGCAGTGAGTGTATACACACAGCCACAGGCACGGATGATAACCATTTCACCTGGACAAGGTAAACACCGCCTGTAGTTGCATCTGAGAAGAATAGGGCCTGCAAGAGCAAGTGCACTGCACACACACTCTCTCTCTCCCTCTCATACTCACACACAACCACGCCCACACATGCATGCATGCCCACACACACACACACCTACACACATATGCATGCACACACACACAGAACACAAGAGAACACACATACACAGAACACAGATGACCCATCATCATCACCAACATCTGAGTAGACAGACGTGATGATGAGTTACAAATGTTGCAAATGCTCCTCAACATCACACCATCCAGGGGCATTGTGGGGGTTCAGCACAGACAGCATTGTGGGGGTTCAGCAGCACAGACAGCATTGTGGGGGTTCAGCAGCACATACAGCATTGTGGGGGGTCCAGCACTGCTGCAGAGTATGGTGCAGAGGATGGTGAGTATGGTGCAGCTGCAGAGTATGGTGAGTATGGTGCAGAGTATGGTGAGTATGGTGCAGAGTATGGTGAGTATGGTGAGTATGGTGCAGAGTATGGTGAGTATGGTGAGTATGGTGCAGAGTATTGTGAGGATGGTGAGTATGGTGCAGAGTATGGTGAGTATGGTGCAGAGTATGGTGAGGATGGGGAGTATGGTGAGTATGGTGCAGAGTATGGTGCAGAGTATGGTGAGGATGGTGAGTATGGTGCAGAGTATGGTGCAGAGTATTGTGAGGATGGTGAGTATGGTGCAGAGTATTGTGAGGATGGTGAGTATGGTGCAGAGTATGGTGAGGATGGGGAGTATGGTGAGTATGGTGCAGAGTATTGTGAGGATGGTGCAGAGTATGGTGCAGAGTATGGTGCAGAGTATGGTGCAGAGTATGGTGCAGAGTATGGTGCAGCTGCAGTTCGCTTCTCTGACCGGTCAGCGCTCCTGGCCTCTATGTAAGCCAGCAGGATACACCATCCCACCCAGATCCAATTATGTGCTTTCCCAGGACCACACCACCTGGTCTCTCTCTCTCTCTCTCTCTCACACACACTCTCGCCAACACCACCTACAACACTTGTTGTCCCCTGCATTGACGTAATTAAGGAATTAAGGAAGGTACTTGGCAGTACTTGGCATAGAACTACATAACAATGATCTGATTTGAACTCCTTCACCTTAAATCTATTCTGCTTGACTTCCTCCTCTAGAGTAGAACAGTAAACTCTATACTATATTTGGCTGCGGCCCCAGTGTGTGTGAATGTGTAGTGAGGACAGAGGAACACGACCCACTGGGGAGGGCACAGGAGTGACCACACAAACACATCCAGCACATGCTGTGCCCCTCTGCTTCCTCCATGCGTCCGCTCCCTGCCATCGGCTATCTGCACCACAGGCAGGGGGCGCTGAATGGGAGTTTACTGCAGCCCACAGCCGGGAGGATCACTGGGCTCTACACAGAGCTCTGCAGCACGGAATATAAGACAGATATAGGCTACATGCACATACACCTTAGTCTACATAACATACACACACCTAAGGCAACATAACACACATACAAACACACATACAAATACACATACAAACACACATACAAACACACACACACACACACACCTAAGGCTACATAATGCACACAAAGCAGAGATAAGCTCAATTTAACAAAAGACATCATGCGTGCGCACACACACACATAAGCTCACTTTTCCCTTTGGCACTTACGCATGGCACCTTGCCAGAGAGTCAAGTAGACATGCAGGTCATAAAACAAAATACACATCATCTTTGCTAGAGGTGTTGAAATTAATCAAATAATCGTTGCATCGCGATGCAGACGTGGACGATGCTGCATCGATGCGGTGGCCGACCGTAATCGATTATAACGCAATGATGTCACTTGTTAATTTTCCGGCCGCGGCATAAACATTCAAATGAAAAACAACATTCTCAGTAGCCTCATTCTCTCCGGGTCTCATTTACCTGACGTCATTCGTCACAATTTGCACGTAGGTGCCAAAGCAACATGGTGGAAAGGTGGTTGTTATACAGTATCTTGACGCATTCCGTCAAGTCAAATATCTATGACTGAAAAAAGTATTTGACGCATTGTGATTCATCGAGGAATCGAATCGAATCAGGAGATCAGTGACGATTTATACCTCTAATCTTTACTAAGGTGAAAGTAGTAAAGTATGGGATCTGAAAATGTACTCAATATATAGTATAAAGTTTAGTATAAAGTAAAAAGTATCCTTGCCTTTTTAAAAGGACTTTTCCTGGATGTTTCTGGAAAAAGCTCTCTGCAACACAAACATACCGTCATGTGGCAGTGCTAGGGGCACAACTACACACACGAACATACCGTCATGTGGCAGTGCTAGGGGCACAACTACACACACGGAACATACCGTCATGTGGCAGTGCTAGGGGCACAACTACACACACGGACACATGTGGCAGTGCTAGGGGCACAACTACACACACGAACATACCGTCATGTGGCAGTGCTAGGGGCACAACTACACACACGAACATACCGTCATGTGGCAGTGCTAGGGGCACAACTACACACACGGACACATGTGGCAGTGCTAGGGGCACAACTACACACACGAACATACCGTCATGTGGCAGTGCTAGGGGCACAACTACACACACGGACACATGTGGCAGTGCTAGGGGCACAACTACACACACGAACACACCGTCATGTGGCAGTGCTAGGGGCACAACTACACACACGGACATACCGTCATGTGGCAGTGCTAGGGGCACAACTACACACACGGACACATGTGGCAGTGCTAAGGGCACAACTACACACGAACATACCGTCATGTGGCGGTGCTGGGGGCACAACTTCACCTGCGGACATACCGTCATGTGGCAGTGCTAGGGGGCACAACTACACACACGGACACATGTGGCAGGGCTAGGGGCACAACTACACCGCGGGACACATGGGCAGTGCTGGGGGGAGCACAACTACACACACGGACATGCCGTCATGTGGCAGTGCTAGGGGGCACAACTACACACACGGACACATGTGGCAGTGCTAGGGGCACAACTACACACACGACACCCGTCATGTGGCAGTGCTAGGGGCACAACTACACACAACATCACATGTGGCAGTGCTAGGGCACAACTACACACCGCGAACATACCGTCATGTGGCAGTGCTAGGGGCACAACTACACACAACGATCATGTGGCAGTGCTAGGGCACAACTAACACACGGACACATGTGGCAGTGCTGGGGCACAACTACACACACGGAACACATGTGGCAGTGCTAGGGACACAACTACACACACGGACATACCGTCATGTGGCAGTGCTAGGGGCACAACTACACACACGGACACATGTGGCAGTGCTAGGGGCACAACTACACACACGGACACATGTGGCAGTGCTAGGGGCACAACTACACACACCTAACATGCCGTCATGTGGCAGTGCTAGGGGCACAACTACACACGACACATGCCAGTGTCACACACACGACACATGTGGCAGTGCTAGGGCACAACTACACACACGAACATACCGTCATGTGGCAGTGCTAGGGCAATAACTACACACACCTAACATACCGTGGCATGTGGCAGTGCTAGGGGCACAACTACACACACGGACACATGTGGCAGTGCTAGGGGCACAACTACACACACGGACACATGTGGCAGTGCTAGGGGCACAACTACACACTGACACATGTGGCAGTGCTAGGGGCACAACTACACACACGGACACATGTGGCAGTGCTAGGGGCAATAACCACACACACGGACACATGTGGCAGTGCTAGGGGCACAACTACACACACGGTTTATGTGGCACACACAACTACACACACGGACACATGTGGCAGTGCTAGGGGCACAACTACACACACTGACGGTGCTAGCGGATAACCACAGCAGTATTCACTAAACAACCTAGTGTACTATGTAGGCTAGTGAATGAGGGGACGTTCTCCCCACAGGAGCATGGTCATGGACGAGTGTATTCCACCTCCATCACCATGGAGATACTACAGCATGAGCTGCGAGAGGCATGCAGCTCTGTAGACCCTTCCAGCTGCATAAACAAACTATGCATTCCTAAGGAATGTGTGCATAAACAAACTATGCATTCCATTAACATTGAACTAATGATAACTTGGGCACAAATTACATTGCACTAAAGTTCGATTCATTTTCATTTCAAAGTATCTGCGTTGGTTTTGACCATTTCAAGCGGAAACCCTCTAGGAACAGATTGAAAGGGTCCATATATGTGAGCAGTGAGCACTCTAATTGCTCTGTACTGGGAAGTGCTTAGGCCTCCTGTGCTGCTTCCAAGATCACATTCCCTGATTCCCATCTCTTGATGGTCTCTCACACTTGCGGGAAAACACACACAGACGCACAGACACACAGACGCAGACACACACAGATTAAAATAGAATGGCCAGAGCCCAAATCCTGAGGAAAAAACACACACATAAATCCCAACCCTGCTCTTACACAACACCTCTCCTCCGCCTTGGCGCTCTGATGCCCACGCCGCCCACCACAGCCTGGTACACAGCTCCACCTGCCCCTGCCCAGGGACCGCCCCACCCACACACCCACCACAGCCTGGTACACAGCTCCACCTGCCCCT
>NC_063194.1:34163370-34165870 GCF_017589495.1 Alosa alosa | reverse complement strand
ATTGTAGAGCTTTGTGAACCTTTGCACAGCCTCTCCTTGTGTCTCTGTCCCTCAACAAACCTGCATGCATGTTTAAAGAAAACAAATCCTGCAAGGATTGTTGTTGGCATAGAAGACGACTGGCTAAATTGTGATTAAATCTGTTAGCATCATAACCACGTTGCGCAAATTTGTTCAAAACTGTGAACACCCTCCGTCACCTACCACCACAAATAGAACTGTGGGAAACACTGCAAGGTCACACATCTCACACGAACACTGACCTTGTTTAAACTCTTTGCATAATGCATATCATATCTTTAATGCATAATATCAGGGGACTGGATCACAAACATCCAGCTGAGACCCATTGCTGTTTACATCTGTGTTCAGATTTCGTTACCGCCAACGTCACCTCTGCTAGTGACCAAACAACTAGAACTTTTTTTCCCTGCAGGAATAAGAGGAACCTCGAGGGGAAACGTCATATGACTGAGCAGTATCAAGTTGCCTGGAAGAAACTGGACACTACTGGGTCTGTTTCAGCTTTGCTTTTCCAACCACACTGCAAGGACCTTAAACCTGGCACTCGATCGACACATACGCTATGCACTACAAAACAGGGATGACACGGTCACAGGACGAGCAACGCAGCCTGGCAGACGTTAGTGTCTGCTGAGAAAGTTCCCAGAACATGAGAAACATCTGCTGGTCTCTGCAGCCCCTGCACCCCTCCCCCACTGCCTCACAAAGCAGCCCCCTCCCCCCTCTCGCCTGTCCCTTTCACTCCCTCTTTCTCCCTGTTCCTCCCTCTCTTTCTCTCTCTGTCCCTTCCCCTCCCCCCTCTGTTCCTCTCTATCTGTCCCTTTCTTAATTCCTCTTTCCCCCTTAAAATTCCTCCTCTTCTCTTTCCTTCTGTCCTTCCTTTCTCTTCCGTCCCCCTCCCTTTCTCCCTTCCTCTCTCTCTCCTTTTTCCCTCCTCCTCCTTCCTCTCTCTGTCAGCTCTGAGTACTCGGAGCAGATGTCCCAACGGTTTTTGTCACCTGACCCCCCCTCTCACTCAAAGTTACCCTGAACTTTTCACTGAAGTCCCCACACACACACACACAGTGACTGTTTGTTAGAGACCCAGGCGCGCACATACACACACCCCTCCTCAGTGACTGTGTGTGAGAGACCCAGAGGCGGGCTCCCCGCTGGTGTGTAATAGCTCCTAAGTGTTGGCAGAACAATCACACCCAGCAGCACATTAACCCCACGGCGGTTGAGTCGGCGGCCCCTGCTAACCTACACTAATCTCGCCTTTAATCAAACCCAAGACGTCGGCTTTTTCATTAACTTCTGCTAATCACCGCTAACAGTGGAGCCTGCACACACACTGCATTAAATGGCTCTTGCTAGCACACACACACACACACACACACAAGTTTACATGCATATGAGGTTTTCCAAGACACAACCAACAAAAATTGTTTTAATGAATAAGGAATATGGCTCAGATATTGGGAATGCTAGTTAACGTCACACTTAAACAGAAGAGCTGATGCTGCAAGAACTGGGTGACAATGTCACAGCTTTTTTCGACAGCTGTTTTTTTCCCTCTGCCCCCACACACACACACAAAGACACACATACACACAAACACACACACATAATCACACACACACACAAGGTCATCCATCTTTATCTTCTTATGAACACTGACAAAAAAACCTACACAGCAAAATGCAAACAGCCGTAGGCCTACAGGAGACTCAAATGGGTTAGAGTGGGCTGCAGCTGAAAGTCGGCATGGTAACCTGGCACAGCACAGAAGGAGGTCAGTGTGGGCAGCCCCCGTCCCTTCCCCCAGGGTCGCTATGCTAGCTAAATCAGACTGGGTCGCTATGCTAGCTAAATCAGACTGGGTCGCTATGCTAGCTAAATCAGATTGTGTCGCTATGCTAGCTAAATCAGACTGGGTCGCCATGCTAGCTAAATCAGATTGTGTCGCTATGCTAGCTAAATCAGACTGGGTCGCTATGCTAGCTAAATCAGACTGGGTCGCTATGCTAGCTAAATCAGACTGGGTCGCTATGCTAGCTAAATCAGACTGGGTCGCTATGCTAGCTAAATCAGACTGGGTCGCTATGCTAGCTAAATCAGACTGGGTCGCTATGCTAGCTAAATCAGACTGGGTCGCTATGCTAGCTAAATCAGACTGGGTCGCTATGCTAGCTAAATCAGACTGGGTCGCTATGCTAGCTAAATCAGACTGGGTCGCTATGCTAGCTAAATCAGACTGGGTCGCTATGCTAGCTAAATCAGATTGTGTCGCTATGCTAGCTAAATCAGATTGTGTCGCTATGCTAGCTAAATCAGACTGGGTCGCTATGCTAGCTAAATCAGATTGTGTCGCTATGCTAGCTAAATCAGACTGGGTCGCTATGCTAGCTAAATCAGACTGGGTCGCTATGCTAGCTAAATCAGACTGGGTCGCTATGCTAGCTAAATCAGGGTCATGCTAGCTAAATCAGACTGG
>NC_063194.1:34145870-34158370 GCF_017589495.1 Alosa alosa | reverse complement strand
ATATATATAAAGAAATTAAAACTGAGCTAAACAGCCAATACGGTTCAAAGATTAAAACCAACAGATGGCTTTCCCAAAAATCCACAGGACTGTGGTGCCCATGGAGTAATCTACAAAGTGATAATCTTTAACCAGCAGTCCCATCAGTAGCCAGAGCCCCTGGTATGGGTCGGGAGCAGGCTGGGTCAAGAGGGGTCAAGAGATGCCAACAATGCCACTGTATTGGAGAGGGGCACAGCTTACAGACTTAAGTATACTTGCTGGCAGTCAGAGCATAGCCTTACTATTCACCCACATGAGCAGAGCAACACCTAAGCAGTCCCATCAGCAAACGCTGAGATTGTAATCAGCTGATTTCTCTAGTCATCTCTCTCGCGGGCTGATATAAATATAGTGAAAAAGCCGTTTTGTGCGTGTGCTTAAAATAGTCCTATCCTAGCATGTTTAAGTCCCAGTGAGGACATCAGGCCTGACGAACTCAGGACATAGCTACTCTCGAGACAGGCTGAACCATTTCAGGGAAATTCACACGGTCACGCACACAGAGACTCAGTCACTCAATAAATACGAGTCGTTAGTGCGAATGATAATGCGGTCCCAACTGAAAGTATTTAACACAGTCAGTAGCACTCAGCTAAATTACGCTACGCTGAATCTCCTAAGCTCCTTTGTGCACAACACGTTCTGTAATAGTGCGCGGAGTGTTCAAATCAAATTACCGTCAGTCATAAATGCCTCCTGCTGCTCAATTGGTCTGTTTTTGGCATTATCTTTCTTGAAGAGATCACATTACATTGAATGCCTTGTTTTTGTGTACACGTCTGATTTACAAAGTATCGAGACGACGGTGCGTCTAATATTGCTGCATGCTATATTTAGACGTCAATATTTCAGCAGCACATTGCCCGATCAACTGTCTGACATTGGGAATGTGTGTATTCCTTGCAACACATGATGGCTATTTCAAAATACAGTTAGGCGTTTTGTTGTGGAGACAAGACAGAGTACGGTCTTGACCAGAATTTAGACAGCAGTTATAGAACACGACTGAAATCCCAGGCCCCGTGGTTCGGTTCGCTGTACGGTTCTGCAGAGAGGAGCTTCCCTGGCATGCGACAGAACATTCTAAATAAAAAAAAAAATGTCTCAGCGTTCTGACACAATGTATCTAGACTATGTATCAGTAGCCTACATTGAAGCCATAACAGTATCAATATCAACTATAGTTTAACTTGCCCGTCCAATAATAAGTCCATGTATCTTATGTTGTCTTCAGTGTAATCCAGTTGGACAAGAAATATCCAGCCTTAAAAGATGCGCAAACTTCTTGACGCATGTCAAGGCGCGTAGTCAAAATGATGGAAAACAGTGGTTCAGTCTCATAGGACAAGCGCTGATCTTGTGGACTAAATTAATCCGCGAACAGGTACAAAAGTTTGTAAATTGACAGTCGCCTGTTATTCTCAGACTACCAACAGAATTCCAAAATGGCTTCCCAGACGTAACAAAGCCAAAAGGATAGCTGCTGAGGTTGTTCCTCCCACTTCCAGACTCGGTATTGTCAATCATGAAGCTTACTTTGAATCTATTGGAGGATAGCGGGGACGCTGTGTCCCACCCTTCAAACAGGACTTCAGCAGCACCGTTAAGATGTAGAAGTAAGTAAAACATTCATGAATGATCAAACAGCATAAGTCAAAAAGCCTTAGCGTGCACACTGAGGCGTGGACCTCAATTTCTCACCCGTGTTCAAAATAACGATAACCACCTATAAAACCTTCATTTCACTTATATAGTGGCCAGTACATACTATTAGGTCAAACCTGGACACTGCAGAACCATGTACAATAATTAATTATAATTAAACATTTTCAAATGATATGCTCATGACAACTCATTCAGATTACATAATGCACCACTACTTTACCTAATTTGTTCTTACTTTATTCTAGGCTAAGTGACACTTGTGTATTGCTGTATGTCTCTAATATTAACAAAAGCGTGCCAGCCAAACATTTGATTCATTTCATGTAAACAATGCAGTTTTGCCGAATGACTCTTTTACTGTGTACAGAGACGGGCTCTTGTATGTATCACAAACGCGGATCACAGCACAACGCTGCCCCCTGCTGCCAAAAGAGAGCGCCATAACATGTGACGTCATATTCTAAATACTCTTCCACCTATCACAGCTCTCAAACCACAAGCACGTTGACAGCGGCCAAAAAGGGTGGCCTTACCGCGAAATGTGAAACAGCAAGCAAATCCACTTTGTTGGCAAGAGAAATGGGCATCAGTACTAAACGGATTAAATCACAAGTAATGACATAAAACTGTTCTCTCATTAACATACACAGATGCTGTAGAGAGCAAACTGCTGTTTTACAGAGAAAAGCCAAACAGCCTGCTGACTTTCTCACGACCAACCAAGCGTTCGATCATTTTTCTTTCCAATCAGTGCGTTTTGGACGTTAAGACAGTAGTGACAGACGGGCTTCACTGTCAACAGGTTACCATTGAGAATGATTTATTACGTGCGTGCTACCAACACAAAGCGTCGTCAGTTCCTGTCAAAGAAAACGGACTTTGCCCATTCCTCTACTTTTGGCTTGCAAATAACTTCCTTGTTAATCCAGCAAACAGGCTAACATTATGCAAATAGTTGCTTAGCATGCTAGTTAGTTCCCCTCTTTCACAAACTATACATGCCACAATCGACACACTTTAGACATAATTCACCAGTCAACATTAAGTTACTTACTTGTTTCTTCCCAATCAGATTAGGTCGGCTTCTCAAAATCAAGGGGATGCAAAGAACTAAGCCAATAAGCTAGCTATTAGAGTTTCACCATGCAGATACGTTCTCCTTAACGCTCCACAACTTTTCCTTAAAGTCCGCTCTGTAGCCTATCAATACGCTTCTTCAGGGCAGCTTATTTCGCTGTTTGTATCATTCGGAGACGCGAGCTCTGAAGTCTGTTTCGGCGGATTTGAGCTGTCACATGGTAAGCTACAGCCTAACGGTGGAACCGCTAAAATCTGCATCACTTTTTCCCTGTACCACAAAAGGCGATGGGTGGGGTTTCTACGCCGGATGAAGTACAGTCATTCTGTCCGTAGGCACTGTGGCACACAGGCCTTGACTATAATTCTTGACTGGTTCTGGACCGGTCCGACAGGATCAGAACCAACCAGATCCATTTCAGAGTTAGATAGGCTTTAAATAGGCTTACAGAAGCCAAACAAGCCAGGCCCCTACCATTTTTTTTACTTACTTTACATTAGTTGGTGTCATAGCCAATTGGAGCATAACATTCACAACTCTAAATTAGACTATAAATGACTAATGAATTGTAGCCCTATAGCCTACTATGCAGTAGCCTAGTTTGAGTAGGCCTAGTCAAAAGCACAATAGGCCACCTCTAGCATCCCAGAAACTGAATCGCAGGACTGAAAGTTATGGATCGATAGCACAAACCCCAGAATTTACACACACTCTCTCACACACACAGACACACACACACACACACTCATAGCAAAAAAATGTCAATGCGAAGATACAAGTAAAGATACAAACCAGAAAAACAAGCTGACAGGTAACATGATATGGAATGACAGCAATGCTTCAGTCCCATTGTTCTTTTCAGGTCTAACTTAGAAAAGATGACACGAGAGATTCGTACCAAACCAGCTTAGTTGGAAAACACAAACAGAGCTAAGGGATAGAAAGAATGATCTGGATTTGCCTCAATTGGATTTCTTTTATGTGTCTGTTTCATCTCTCCATGGGACAAGCACGTGGAGTTGACCAGTGTAAGTAAACCTGCTGTGAATACTACGTTGTCTAACTGATCATTTAACACTGCCTAATCCCTTTGGAGAATATGGAGACACAAAATGAATGATTGCAGTTTGGTCTTTTCATTGTAGCCCTATATTGTGAAAGCTGCGTAGAGACTGCCAAAGGTGAGTGCAGGCTAAACATCTAATCAGTCATGATGATAAGATGGCCATAGGCTACTGTATAGGCAACCAAAAGGTGAACTGATAAAAAAATAAAGATATATCTGTTTCTTGTTTGTCTTTAAGAGATTGAAAATGTCATGGGAAAGGCAACCTCATCTGATAGGCTCAGCGTTATTGAGCATGTTGTGAGGGGGAATTTGTGCCAGAAACATAAGCGTAAAGACATGAAGACATCGTGCATACACCTTTTTGGTGAGCTGAGCTGGTCATATGACTGATTGTATAGGCCAAACATTTATGATAGCATGCATTAAAGTTCAAATGAAATGTCAAATGATTTATTTTTAGAAATTCACCATGAGAAGTTTCGGACAGAGATGCTGACTGGAAACTCTCAACACTTGGAAATTCGCCTGTGCTACGAGCTTTCTCTGGCCTGCGTGGGAGTTAAACGTCTATCGCAGGTGTCACACTGTTTGCATATCTATATCTATCTATCTATCTGTCTGTCTGTCTATCTATCTATTCATCTATCTATCTATCTATCTATCTATCTATCTATCTATCTATCTGTCTGTCTGTCTGTCTGTCTGTCTATCTATCTATCTATCTATCTATCTATCTGTGGGTAAATTGGGAGATCAGGTAAAATGGTTTTACATCTTGAGCTCTTTTATTAGTAACCAATCATGTTATTACATGGTAAGTAAATGCCCTTTATAATATACAATAATTGTCATTGGTCTGAGATAGCAAGGATAGGCAGCGTTAAGACTGTTTAGGTTATTATCAAAATATGTTAGCGATAGGGCCTACACATACTTTTTTTAAATGGGAAAGGGTTTCAAGTACCTGCACATCAGGTAAATTAGGACAAAATAATCAGCTAAAATGGGACATGTTTTTAGGTAAATTTTAGTGGGAGCCTAGCCTGGGTTTTGGAGCCATAAAATCTGTGCTGATTACAGTAATTTTGTCAATTAAAAAATATTGAAGAAGGTGCAATGAGTGTCACAATAGTCCAGAATGAACCATGATTACAGTAAGAAGGCTATCATTAGCATAGCCTAGCCTATCCCTCTCTCTACACATGCTTATGCACACCTGGGCTATTAGGGACTTTGGAGACCTTAGACAATGCGGGACTAGGGGCCCCTTCAAACATCCCTGCTCCCTTCTCAACCCCTTGCCCCCTTCGCAAAATGCCTGACAAAGAGCCAGGGTGCTTAAAACATTGCTATGTTTTTAAAGTAATACAGTTTGTATTTTTGGAGCAATTGCAGTGTGCAGACCACCATTCTTCCACTGTCTGGCCCCTGCGGATAAACTACTTTGGATGTGCGCACCCACTCTCCAAAGTCCCTTGCAAACCACCCATACACCCTTTTTAAAACATAACTGTCCCATTTTAGATAGATAGATAGATAGATAGATAGATAGATAGATACTTTATGGATCCTCAAGGGGAAATTCAAGAATTTACAATTTACTGACCACGACTGTTCCTGAACATGTCACCAGAGTGAAGTAGCCTGGGTTTTAGTAGGCCTATTTACCCCTATATTTATATAAAGATCCTTATGAACCAGTGGTCTATTCTTCGTTGACAGGCGGATAAACGTACCTTTGAAGAGGATGACATCAGAACCTTACTACATGCGAACAAAGACCGAGTGCGCACCACGCGGCCGTTGGCTGAAATGAATCAAAAGGATGAGCTGTGAAGTTGGAAAAAGTTGGTCCAAAGCAAGCCGAGAATAAAGAACGGGCGCCATCTACTGGCTATTGCTGTTACACCTTATCATACACCTACCTATTTCAACATGCATTTTTTTTATATATATAATGTATAATAAATGAGATTAGTAAACTCTTGTCTCTGGTGTGTTACATTTGAAATAATGCAATTATTTTGTCATTGACATCTGTTAGATCCACAATCTGTGCGTCAAAGCAGCATGTGTGGGCTATGCCCCTGTCTATTTTTTCTCAAATGGCCTTCTTATTGTATTGTATGTATTTGGTCTTTCATAGCAATACACATTTAAGGGGTTTAGGTTTACCGTCCACCGCTACAGGATGGGTAGTTGGCAGTTTTTTTTGTGGGAGGCGCTGTTGTCAGTCAGTCACCCACCGACGGAAGGCAACTGTGTGTGTGTGTAACGTTAGCTAAAATTGCCACGAATTAGGTGGGTCTGTATGACGGCCCATCGGATAATATGAAAATAAAATGCCATCGAACCTCTTAAGACAAGTAACAATGTGAATCCAGTGATTATGGAACTTTGATGGAATTTTGGATCCCTAATGAAGGTAGGCTTCTAGGTCCTAGGCTGGTGGACGCAGGAAACATCAGGATTTCGCGCCAGCTTGCAACTGCTCAATCGAGCGAACCTGAAAAATAAATCACGCTTGCAAATATTTTAGATGTAACAATAAACGTTAATTAACTATTGGAGTTCGGCGTGTATTTGTTCTCTGTTCGCTTTCGAAAATGTAGTTATATGTCATTTAGCCGCACTTGCTAGTTGTGCGGGGCCAGTAACGTTATTAGTTAACGTATTTTGACAAGACTCCAGTCCCATTTATTGTTTTACGATATACTTGACGTTGTGTGATGTCAGCGTGGCTATACGGTTTAGCCATACGGAACATTTTTCGACTAATATTCGTGTTTTTGGTTTAAATACATTCAGCAGGACGACAAAGAAACGCTGCTAACGTTACAGATGTTCAGCCTTGCTTTAGCTAATCAGTTAGCAGCGACGAATGTTGGTCAATGATAGGCTACTAGGGCAGTGGGACACCAAACGTCATGTCGAGGTTTGTAGTATAACGTTACCTTACGAAAGGCAATTAATAGGTAACAAAATTACTCCACTGTCCTGATTGGCATGTCCTTCTATGAATATTTCTGGCTGAAGTCTTGGGCACTGCCCTTGCCTGTTCAGCAATACCATCGACAGATAGCCAGTCTGTGTTTATTTTGCGATTGCTGTTGGTTCAGAGCACATCAGGAAGTCCGAGAAGCTTTGGAAACAGAGTGTAGTGTATCTGATTTTATTTTTATTTGCTGTGTAAGGTCAGCGTCAGCGATGGAGAACTACGAGGAGTTCTGCTTGCGGAGCCTGTCCAAGCTGCAGTCGGAGGGGAAGGGAGAAACGATGCGCTCCGTCTCGCCGACACCTGGCCAATGGCTGAAATCCTCAGTCATCTGTATCCACGGCAGAACTATACTGTCACCCCGGGTATGTGAAGGGGGGGACGCGGTAATTGGGGGTAAATTACTTTGTTCTGCATTAGTATCGTACTGTTGCCAGACATGCGAACATAATGTGTTAATTATAAGCTGGTAGTATGCACAGGGGGTTTGTAAACATTGTCATCACAGAGTTGTTCTTGGCGTTGCTATATGCACATAGTTGCGTGGAGACGATGAACCAACTGAACAACTGTTCAGTCATAGTCTGTCAATGGTGCAGTAAGTTCCGATCCCGATGCCTCCATTTTGATGATATGTATGGCCAAATAATATAAAAGTCTGCTTCTGATCCATGTGACTAAACATGAAGCATTCGAGGTCAACTTCCTCTCTGAGAAAGGATGTTGTCAAGTTGTTTATTGTTGCATCAACTGGTCACTAAAGTGCTAGTTTTAGTCACAGTGCTTGAGAAAACCCTAGCACTTACAAAGTCTAGTGGTGTTGACCCAGTGTATTTTTGAAAGTGATGATAATGAAAGATGGCCCTTGTTGGCAATGTTGAGTTAATGTAATCTATTTAGCTCACCAGAGGACATGGCAACTGATTAGGATTTGATTACTGCTCTCTCTGTGAGAGATGCCATTGATCAGGATGGACAGCTGGAGTAGACGGAGTCATGTGGGTCTGTTTCCTGCTGACTACAGCCTAATGCAGTCTATCAGAGACTAGGCCTACATATCAATATCAGCATTTAAGTTTACTGCACGGATCAGCATTACTTTGCAGTGCACAGTACAGAGGAAACTGGCTGCATTTTCACAATTATCTTTAAGTCTAGATAAAAGGGCTCTGTTTACCATGAGCCTCTGTGGCTGTTCCCCATCGTTAATCCCCAAGGGCCGGACTGAAGGAAGAGCTAGACAAATAAACTGGAAGTTGGAAAGAGAGCTCATGGCTGGCATAAATGAGAACTAGGCTTGTGTCTATGAACTTGCAACCTGACTGCTATTACACAGTGCTGCTTGATGAGTGTGTTGTGTGTGTGTGTGTGTGTGTGTGTATGTGTGTGGTCTCTTGCCAGCTGACTGAGGAGCAGCGAAGAGAGATGTGTGTGTATCGGCAGAGAGCTGCTGAGAAGGAGGCCGAGAGAGAGGTTCTGTGCAGGAGTAGCCTGCTCACACAGGTGCAGAATATTCTGGACATTGCTCAGGTGAGGACTCACTTAACACACAGCTACAACAACGTACAAAGCCACACACACACACACACACACACACACACACACACACACACACACACACACACACACACAGTGTTTCCCATACATTGACTTATTTGTGGCGTTCCACCACAATATAAACATTGACCACCACACAATGATTTTCCAGGTTGTACTAAATTGTGCTTAAATCTGGTAGGCATCATAATCACGCTGTGCTAATTTGTTAAAAACTGTTGTATTCAAGGTAATTCTGCAAACCAACCACTACAAATGGAATTCAATTCTCTGGGAAACACTGCACACACACACACACACATATACACACACACATGCTAATGAATTACTGTGCTAAACTGTCTTGACAGTGGCCCTCCATACCATAGCTTTGATACAATGTTCAACCTTGACTGAAAAACCGGCTAATAGATTAGTAAATAAAAAAATACTAGAAAAAAAAACTGCTAAAACACACTAATAGATTTTTACTATTTCAGTTAAAACATACCATAGAGCTGACACATTTATCTTGTGTTGCTTACTCACACACACACACACACACACACACCACACCACACCACACCCCACCACACACACACACACACACACACACACACACACACACACACACACACACAAAACTCACACACAGTGTGCTAATGAATAACTGTCTTGACTTTTGACAATGGCCCTCCATACCATAGCTTTGATACAACGTTCAACCTTGACTGAAAAACCGGCTTAGCTTGTTCTTGAATGAACAGCAAGAAGAAGATGTCTGTACGAACGTGTTAACGTGTTCCGGGACTGTTATCTTTTGAGGAATGGGTCTAGGGTTTGAGAAAGGTCTGCTGAATTACTGTAGAATTACTGTCTTTTATTAACTCCGCCAGATGGATGCTTTGCATTTGCTCCGCATGTCCATCTGGGAACTTTCTGTTGGAGAACTTTTGGGAAGGGGCGGAAATACTGGTTAGCTGATTGGATAAACCATCTGTCTATCACCACCTATGTTGGTTATCGACGGGCCAAATCAACCAATTAGATGAACGAAGTGTCTAATGCCTTCGTTTAACATACAATTAAGTTAGGTAACAAAACTAACATTAACATTTTTTAACTTACCATTTGTATGTGACATGAACCTAATCAACGACAATTCCCATCAAGTTTTTACGGTAGGCCCTACACTTCTGAAGAAAGTATATTCCTCCATTAGGGACTGGAATCGGCCGTGGAGGATGTCTGTGTCGTTCATTCCTCCCAGCTGCATGGCTGAGACTCATAGCTTCACAGCTTACCCAGGAATACTTTCTAATTTGAATAAAACTTGCGCGATAGCTATGCTCATCTCATCTGTGGATGACGTCATGTTGTTTGTTGCGTCACACCTAAACCCGCCTCAAAACCAACGCTGATTGCCCGTTCATTTGGTGAATGAAAGGAAAGTTGCCAGACTGATCTGCGAGTGGAAACCTGAAGCTCGCGAGATCAGGATGGTCTCACGTGGCTAGTCTTTTATTCCTGTTCAACTGAATTTGAGAAAACAAAAGACTTTTGCACACCTTCTGCACAGGTGTGTCGGAGAAGACCTGAGGTCGACTGACAAGGAACTTAGAGACTCCCGCACACTGTTTGTCTTGCGAAAATTAATTTAATAAACAATGTTTCTGTCCTACGACCATCCTCAGATTATTCTCAGGTTATTTTACAAATAGGCTGAGGAAGATTGAAGGACCCAAACATTGTTTATTAAACTGATTTTACAACAGAAACTGTGCGCCAGTCTCTATTCCTGTTCCAACTGAATTCAATCTTTTAAGAGTACTTAATTGAGTGTGTGTGTGTGGGGGGGGGGCGTTTAAGTTGTTCACATTATGCATCAGCACGATATGTTTTCTTTCCCTGCAGAAACGCAAAGTGCTCCAGCTGTCCGAGGCTCCAAATTATTCCGTGAAGCACAGTCCTCAAACCGAGCTGCAGCTCAGAAGCTTCCCCCAGGGCTCAGACCAGCAGTGCCTGCCCGATGGAAGGGTAGTGGTGACGGACACCGCCCACCAGGTGGTGCCATTTGCTCTCCGGCTGAGGGAGGTGGAGGTGAGGACCGAGGAGGAGGAACAGGAGGCGGACGATGATGAGGAGGAGGAGGAGGAGGAGGAGATGGAGGAGGACAGTATGGGAGGTGAGATGAGTCTGCAGAGCCTACTGCGGAGGTCACGCGAGTACATGGAGCGCGAGCAGGGTCGTGGCACAGGGTCAAAGGTCAACTGCAACAGTGCCAGCGGTGCCAATGCCACCAGGCCGGTGGCCGCTGTGGCCAATGAGAGCCTGTCCGACAAAGAGAACGAGAATGGAAGTCCTGTCGGCGAGACAACGTCGCAACGTCAAAGCCCCGAGTCTTCCGCTGCCACAGTCCAACGGCAGTGCCGGGACGAGAGCGTGCCCACCGTGGGTCCACGTGGCTCTGCCGAGTCGGTGCCAAGCGGGCAGTGGGCCCGGCTGTGCCAACCCGAGCCCAGTCCGACCCTGCGCCCGCACCGCGGCAGACCCAGGCCCGTGTCCACCGGCGACCTCCTCTTCGCCTTCCCCGCCACCGTTGACATCGGCGCGGCTCGCCCGAAGGACATCGGTGTCGCCTCGTGGCTCACCATGGACCAGAGGTCGCCGGACCACGCGTCCAGCGCCAGCTCAGTGGCCGGGAGCCGCCGTGCCAGCAACACTGGCCCCAGTCCGGTCAGCGAGGCGGCGGGCATCGTGGGTGGTGCTGGTGCTTCTGGCGGACCGAACCCACCAGGTCCAGAGGGCTTCCGGCGGAGGTGCCACACCCTGGACAGCCAGATCTGCCCGCCCATCGACCGCAGTCAGGAGCGGCTCCCGCGCTTCATGGCCGGCGTGGCCCAGAGGCCCTCCGCCCGCAGGTCTCCGCCTGGACCTCTGTACCCGGGCCAGGGGCAGGACAGCCCCGTGCCTGCCCTCCTGCGGAACCACCCTCTGACCCCTGACCCTGTGACCTCTCAGGTCAGGCAGCGGCTGGACAGTGAAAGCGATCATGAGAGCAGGCGTGCCAGCCTCCTGAGCACACCTGTGGAGGAGAACCGCACAGGTGAGGCGGTGGACTATCACATGATTAGATAAAGACTAGCGATTATGAAAAGATGCTTTTCTGTTGATTGTTTTCTCTTAAAGGAGAATTCCGGTGTGATATTGACCTAAAGTGTATTGAAACATGATACCGAGTGTGAACGTATGTCTCATAGCCCATCTTGGCTTGTCCCCTGCACTCCAAAAATCTGGCTAGTTAGCCCGATGCTACCAACAGCTTTTTTAATAGTGGTGCTTGACATCCGGACTAGCCATGCTAATAAATCACTGTTTTACACCCATTTACGAGGCTCAATGCATCTCCACACTTCATTGGTAGACTTCCGAGGGCCCTGACATTTAAAAGCGAGACATTGAGAACTTTGAAAAGCACTGGTAGTTTACTTACAAGACGATTTATACAGACAGTATCTTCCGCGAGTTTAGCGTTTGCAGCCATCTTGAATTTAGTCAATAAATTCCGAACAGCGGTAAGAATGAACAGGTATGATAAGGGATCAGATTCCAAAAAAAAAATTAATTAGGGTGGAAATGCATGGATTCCAGTTGCTGCTACTGGAAGAAACTGGAATCCATGCATTTCCACTGAATTATTTTTGGAATCTGATCCCTTATCATACCTGTTCATTCTTACTCGTCGATGCCGAAGAACCACTATTGAAAAAGCTGTTGGTAGCATCGGCTAACTAGCGCCAGATTTTAGAGTGCAGGGGATTGTAATACCTGCTGAACTACATCAGTAATGCCTAATAATTTAAGTGGCAGAAATCATGCTAAAATACAGGATTTGTTTCTACATTTTTCAGTGTTTGATCGCTAGTTGTTCATTTGTGTGTGTGTGTGTGTGTGTGTGTGTGTGTGACAGATGCAGTGGATGCTGTTCAGTGGAGAGTGCAGGCTCTAGAGGAGGAGCATGCTTTTCAACTCTCCCTGCTCCTCGCAGAGCAAGAGAGGGAGCAACAGCGCCTCCGCCAGGTCAGGCACTCAAACTACACCCAGTTACTACAGAA
>NC_063194.1:34128370-34140870 GCF_017589495.1 Alosa alosa | reverse complement strand
GTTGCAGAGTGAAGATGTTTTTCACGGGTGTCATTAAAGGTGTGAAGGTTAAAGGTGTAGAAATATGCCTTACATTTTCGTGGAGTAGCCGAGGCCTGAGATATGCAGGTACGCGAGCGGTAGAGTGAGAGGGAGAAAGAGTTAGAGCCAGTTCGCAATAGGGTGGCCATACGTTCGAATTTAGGCCGGACATATGGATTTTAAAAGCCCTGTCCGGCGCAGCCTCAAGCCGGACGTTCATTTGTTCAACTTTGGAGTCGCCCTGGGCTTCTACAAACTTTGCTTTCGGATGCAGCATCGTTTCACAAACTATGGACACGAAGACTGCTGGTCAAATTATGTGCAGTGCTTCTGTCACTCGTCTGATAATTTGCTGCGCAGTGTTTAGCCACGTTAAGCGCAAATCCACTTCTCAATGAGACGTGGTCTGGGGAACCAAACGTTCATTTTTTCGTTTTTGAAAAAATGCCCAGATCCGGCGATTGGAGTTACCACGGATGTCTATCAAATGCGCCTGTGCATAGTCATCATGCGTCTTGTTTACCCCCTGTTCTGTGATTGGTTTCCTATCTCAGGCTTAAAAATTTGCTCCATGGTCTCCGGGCTGCCTTAGCAGCTTGAATCAAATCAGCAAGCAAGGGCAGCATGGGGAACACCAGGCTAAGCGCCAATTTATGAAGGAACCACGAAACCGACAGAAAAAGAAAAAAAACGTTTTAGCAATCAGGAGGAAATACACGCTGATTTTAAGATAGGTGTTGCTGGCCTGTGCCTAAGTCAATATCTGTCCTAAACAATAGCCTACCAGTAATATCTGTCTGCAGCTTCTGTTTGCCAGCCCTTTCCCAGTACTTAGCAAAGTTTGTTTTTAATGTTGCCGACGGGCTATAAAACGATCTGTAAATGTGTTGATAATGCGGCGCGTGCGAGATGAAACCAGCAGTTTTTCAGCAGGAACATCTTTGAGGAGGACCCATCTCTTAATGAATGGGGTGGTTTTACTTTTTCCCACACATTTTTTTTTTTTAAAAACAAGTCAATGGTTTACAATGTTTCAGTCAAGCTTTGGTTGGTTTTAAACTGGTGTGCAAATGTAAAGTAGTGGATTAACTTTGATTTGCTGTGTTGCATATGGGACAATAGATGCACATAGTAAATTATATAGACCTATTAAAAATATTTAAATAGCTTAGTCTACCTTTGAAAAAATATTCAAAGTCCAGTCCAGGGCTACACATGTTTGGAAAGTAGCCTGTGGCTACTACAGATATATATAAGTGGCACAAATATGGAAATGGCACAACCAAACTAGTTGACTCCACCCCAAAACTACCAGACACTCCCTGACCTCCTTCTCAGCCAGCATCACTGCTGCTAAGACTGCTTTCTACCATGACAAACCACAGCTTACAGACACTCAAAACTTTTCTCAACCTTCAAATCACATCAACCCCAGCTGCCTCCTCCCTCCATCCAGCCTTACTGCAGATAATTTCACCTCATTTTTTACAAACAAAGTGGCGCAATCAGCAGTCAATTCTCTACATGCCCACTCAACGATCTGACTCAGATACCGCGACTCCTACAACCTCTAGGGACTGCTGGAACATCTTTTTCAGCATTCACGCCTCTCCGGAGAGTGAAGTGTCCAGGACTCCTGGACATGCAGTTAAAGTCCTGCACCACATGCTCGCTGGACCCTATACCCACGAGCCTACTTCAGTCCATCAGCCCGACCATCGCTCCAGCTATCACACATGTGATCAATGCCTCGCTAACCTCCGGCACATTTCCAACAGCGTTCAAAATGGCCCGGTAACACCGTTACTTAAGAAAGCTTCTCTCAACCCTGCTCAAGTCGAGAACTACCGCCCTGTCTCACTACTGCCTTTGCCAAAGGCATTGAACGAAAGAAGTCTCCAAACAGGTCTCTGACTTCCTTTCACAGAACAACCTTCTGGATCCAAATCAGTCCGGGTCAGCAAGCGCCACTCACCGAAACGGCTCTGCTGTCTGTAACAGAAGCCTTAAAGAGCTTGTGGCTGACCTACCGGGTCACTGCACTCATTCTGCTTGACTTATCGGTTGCCTTTGACACGGTTAATCACCGTATCCTTCTCTATACTCGCTGACATGGGAATCTCCGGGTTCTGCTCTCTCCTGGTTTGAATCCCACCACAGGACGCTGCTTAACGTATCATGGCTTGGTCAGCTATCCGCACCTCACCATCTCACCACAGGGGTCCCCAGGGCTCAGTGCTGGGCCCCTCCTCTTTGCTATCTACACCACCTCCTTGGGACAGATTATCTGTCAAGACGCTTTCTCATACCACCGGGCATAAGTGCAGACACACACAGCTCTATCTGTCCTTTTTCCACCCCTGGACGACCCCTGGTTTCAGCACGGATCTCGGATTGCCTTTCAGACATAGCTACATGGATGAAGGCACACCACCTCCAGCTGAACCTCTCAAAGACTGAACTGCTGGTCATCCCAGCTAAACCTACCATACACCACGACATCAACATCAAATTTGACTCCCTGTCTGTTTCACCGACCAGGACTGCAAGAAATCTAGGAGTTGTTCTTGACACCAACTAAACTTCTCAGATCATGTTGCCTCAGTCGTCCGGGTCATGTTGTTCGCACTCTACAACATACGGAAAATCAGGACTTACTTGACTCAAGATGCTACCCAACTTCTGGTTCAGGCAATAGTCATCTCACGACTCGACTACTGCAATGCCCTCCTGACAGGTCTCCCAGCCTGCGCGGTGAAACCACTTCAGATGATCCAGAGCGGCGGCGCTGGTCTAACCAGCAAAGGGCACATGTTACCCGCTGCTCATCCAGCTACACTGGCTACCTATGGCGGCCGCATCAAATTCAAGTCTCTAACGCTTGCCCACAAAGCAGTCTCCGGTTCTGCTCCCCACCTACTTGAAAGCCCTCATACAGACTTACACTACTCCAGACCGGGCTAAGGCCTCTGATTTAATCTGACGCTCAGCTCTACCACCGTACGCCAAGCCAATCCAAACTTTTCTCATATGTTGTTCCTCGTTGGTGGAACACACTGCCAGTTCCTACAAGGCAGGGACATCCATTTCCACTTTCAAAAACTCCTGAAGACCCAGCTCTTTAGAGAACATCTACTCATAGCAACACTTACAACAAGTCTTACTGATCCTAGCACTCACCAGCCGTTTTAAACTGACAAGTAACTGTTAAAACAGCACCTCACCGATTTCCACTTATTCTTACTGTACTCTAATGTTTTTTAAACTGTCCTAAAATTGTGAGAATTGTTCTAAACTTACTGTTTACCATGTTGTTAGTTGCTTTGGTTAAAAAGCGTCAGCCAAATGTAATGTAATATAAGTATATATACTTTTTTGATCCCGTGAGGGAAATTTGGTCTTCAGCCGCGGCCCACTGGTCGGGGCTCGAACCGGCAACCCTCCGGTTACAAGTCCAGAGTGCTAACCAGTGGGCCACGGCTGCCCAAAGATACAGGTGAAGAACAGTCAGCCTCAGCCAGTAAGCACGACCAAATACATGTATGTACAGCCAGCTTCAAAAGCAAGCAGCCCAGACCCTAAAGTTGGGTACCGTATTTATGGCTGTGAAGGTAATTCACACACAACTATTTTCTTTAGCCAAAATATATTTGGTAACTTCTGTAGACATCCAAAATGGGGTGGGTGTTAAAATTAGTAGAAAACCATAAAACAGTTTTGTCGTGGTATAGTCTTAATTTTTCCATTTAGATGTCTTAAAAAGGTTGCCTGACGAAGATCCAAGGGGATCGAAACATTGCTTTTAAATTAATAAAGTTAATATTTTGGAGCAGTTGCAGTGTGCAGACCACACTTTTTCTACTGTCTGATACTATTGTTCAAGTAATCTGCAGAAAACTTTACTTTGATGTGCGCACCCACTCTTCAAACGCCTTAAAAAGGTCTTAAAAGTCTCTTTTAATTCTACCTTTATACTACTACATTATATAATACATAAAATACATTACTACTACAGGATATATAATTACTACACATTAATATTACTACTACTACACACACTCACACCTTTTTCACTTTATATACACACACACACACGCACACACACTCACAGAGATACACACACACAGAGATATACACAAACACACACACAGAGATACACACACACACACACACACACACACACACACACTCACACTCACTATATACACACACACACACGCACACACACTCACAGAGATACACACACACAGAGATATACACACACACACACACACACTCACAGAGATATACACACATACATACAAACACACACACACACACTCACAGAGATATACACACATACAAACACACACACGCACACACACTCACAGAGATATACACACATACATACAAACACACACACCCACACACACACACTCACAGAGATATACACACATACATACACACACACTCACAGAGATATACACACATAAACACACACACACACACACACACACACACACACACACAAAACTCACAGAGATATAAGGTACATGCACTTCATTAATTTCACAGAGATATATGTACACACACCCTCATTAAAGATAGACATTATTAAACACAAATATCGCACGCGCACAACACACAACTTCAGAGGAGACACACACCACACTCACAACCAACCTCACCTGGCTGTGTGTTTCTCAGGAGAAGACTAAGCCCCTCAAGGAGCGCAGGTGTCTGTCTGCTGCCACCCAGAAGTCTCTGGATAGGAAGAAGCAGAGGTGAGAGAACACACACACACACATACACACACACACAGGCACACACACATCAGGACTATGGCTCATCAGGTCTCACACACTCACAGACACGCATCGTGTGTGTGTGTATTTGTGTGTGTGTGTGTGTGTGTGTGTGTGTGTTTTCATTGGGAGGAAAGATGGAGCCAGTGGTCCATGTGGCCATATGTGGGTCAAGTGTTCAATGTCCTGCTTGAGCTTTTGAATCTTTCATGAGACCCACTGCATTTTGCATTTCTCTTGCGCTGTGTGTGTGCGCGTGTGTGTGTGTCTCTGTGTGTGTGTGTGTGTGTGTGTGTGCGCGTGTGTGTGTGTCCGGTCTCTGTGTGTGCCAGTGCGCACGTGTGTGTGCATGCGTGTGTGTGTCCGTGTGTGTCGGTGTGTGTGTGTGTGTGTGGTCCGTGTGCGTGTGTGTGTGTCCGGTCCGTGTGCGTGCGTGTGTCCGGTGGCAAACGTCTGTGTGTCCGGTGTCCGTCTGCCGGTCCGGTTTGTGTGTGTGTGCTGCGTCCGGTGTGCGTGTGTGTGCTGTGTGTGTGTGTGTTCTCACAACCACTGAGTGGGGAGAAACTCCAGGCCCAGTGAGGAAGACCAGAACTATAGTCCAGGAGTCCCGAAAGAACCAATAGGAGGCACCCACACACACGCTGTGTGTTTGGCATGTGCGTATGCAGGTATGTGCATGCGGATGCGAACGTGCGTGTCCGTCTCTTCCAGGTCAGGTGGTGTTCATCCCCGGCAGGTGGCCTGAGGTCTGAGGGCCACATGAGCACTTAGCTGTCTGTTTCCTCTGTCTCCTAGGATCTTGCTGCCCAGTCAAGGTCAGAATTCCCCAGTTCCCAGCCAGCTGCACCGCCAAGGGTGAGTGACACACACTGGCACACTCAACACACACACTGGCACACACACACACACACTGGCACACTCAACACACACACACTGGCACACTCACACACACACACACACACACTGGCACACTCACACACTGGCACACTCCACACACACACACACACACACACACTGGCACACTCAACACACACACACACACACACACACACACACACACACACTAAGCGCTTTCAGATATAACCTCCGGAGTATATGCGGAGGTTTGTCAAACGGAGGTCCTACCCTTCAGATGATTCAGATATGATGCTAACCTGCGGACCTTATACTGACTTGTGTGGAATCCATATACACGCGATTATTACAGAATATCCGCAGTGGTTGTCGAAAGGAGGGTGGCGGCCAGAGTTCACAAGAGGCTTCCAGATATGACGAGTATACGGCGCGTCGCTGCTGTTTGTTTACAAAGTGTATGCATTATGTAGGCTAAAGAAGAAAAATTCATTGTGCGACGCTTAATACTTTGAAATAGTCACGGCGCGATTCTGAAATTGACCTTACATGTGTGCTTCGATTAAACACATTTATCTGTTTTCAACGCTATGTAGCAGAATTATTTGGCTGTGGAACCCCAAATCTTCGTTTTCATTTTCGCCATATTTATGCTCAACAAATATCAGCGAGCTCAGCAGTGGTCATGAGAAGGCTATCAATGAACAGAAAACCAATCGCGGTTGGCTAACAATTTATTAAATACTCCTGTTATTGTCATGTTAACGACGCCACTGTAGGCTACGCCTTTTCAGCCTTTCTGCTTATGATGATTTGGTCTTTTTTTGAATTTCATTTTGGTTTTTTATGGGATGCAGTTGTAGGCTACATAAACGTGTCCCTTCATGTGTTCTATCACAATCACTATCCTCATGGACAGTAGCTCTGTGATGTATAAGTAAGTATATAGTATATATACTTTTTTGATCCCGTGAGGGAAATTTGGTCTCTGCATTTAACCCAATCGGTGAATTAGTGAAACACAAACAGCACACAGTGAACACACAGTGAGGTGAAGTACACATCTAATCCCGGGCGCAGTGAGCTGCCTGCTACAACGGCGGTACTCGGGGAGCAGTGAGGGGTTAGGTGCCTTGCTCAAGGGCACTTCAGCCGTGGCCCACTGGTCGGGGCTCGAACTGGCAACCCTCCGGTCCAGAGTGCTAACCAGTGGGCCACGGCTGCCCCTTGTCTGCATCTTTCCAGGTCGCTGTCATTTTCACACTCACACACACTGGCACACTCACACTCACACTCTGGTACACTCACACACACACATGCCCTGCTTAACATGTTTACCTTCATTGTGTGTGTGAAAAATGTACAGAACAGGTATGGCAACTGTGTGTGTGTAAGGCAGGCATATGCAAGGCAGGGTATATGGTAAGGGCAGGGTAGGGGGGCAGCGGCGTGTGTGTGTGTATGGGTAGGTGTGTGTGTGTGTGTGTGTGTGTGTGGTTGCAGGTGGTGTGTGTGTGTGTGCTGTATTATTAGGTGATGAACTTCTGCCCTCTTCTCCTCACCTGTGTCTGTCCCAGGAGCTGGTACAAGAAGACGCCAGAGCACCGTGTCAAGCGCTCTGACAGTCTGAAGAAGCAGCACTCACTGGGTTAACACACACACACACACACACACACACACACACACACACACACACACACACACACACACACACAGTTCTGTGCCATACAGAAATTACTCCAGCTCATATTGTACTCCCGAGGTGAACCTTATGAGTCCCAGTCAGGCCTTAGCCTCAGTTTACCCCCCACCACCCCTCCCACACACACACAATCATACACTCACACACACACACACACATACACACACACACACACACACACACACACACACACACACACTCACACACACACACACACACGACACACACACACACACACACACATACACACACACACACACACACACACACACACACAACTTCCCATTAGTAGCAGCTGCTGTCCCTGCTGAATGAGGATGTCTTCACCTCAGTCCTCTTGCTTCTGTCCCTACTGAATGAGGATGTCTTCACCTCAGTCCTCTTGCTTCACGCTTTAAACACAGAATTACTTTCAAAGAGCTCTTGATCAACAGCTCATCAATATCCCACCTGAGCCTGTTTCCCCACACTACAACACACCTTATGCCCTCCTAGACGCCAACAAGGGGGACGGAACACTATTGCACACATGCTGCTCTCTGTACTGCATGAGAGCGTCTGAAGGTCTGTCCTGTCCACTGGGTTTACATTTTACACAGCGTTACTGCAGAGTATACTGTACATACTCATCACCCATAGTCGCTCCTATCGGACAGCAAGAGGAGGGAACACTGTCCCACACGCTTTCCACCAGTAGTACCTGCTCTGTGCACTGTTAGCAGGAAATAGGGTTAACAGTCCACTGTTTTTACATGTTTACATGCGGCGTTACCTAACGAAATGTTGATCGACAGATATGTGCTATGTAGGATATTAGCGTAGGACATTTACCTTGGACAGCTTTTGAGAGGACTTGTGTGACTATTGCCTTTTAAGTGTCAGTATTGGATTATTGAAATATGATTGTATGTTTACTTTTGATTTATTTTGTACGCCGAATTTGCAGTTCGCTGTTCTGATGAAACACACCATAAACTGTGCCTGTAAACACCAAACAAGCATGACCTTAGCTTACTGAAATCACCATTAGGCATTTTCTCATATAGAGGAATTTATTGAGTTTAGGTAAAAATCCCGAATGTATTCTGCTTTTGCTAGCATTAAGACTAGTATCCTTGACCCACAAACCATATAATCTGAAAAACAATATGTGCTGTAGACCAGAGAGGTTGTCAAATTTCCAGAGATTCAAACACTGCTTGGTATAACAAGGACATATTAGTCAACATGTCTCCTAGGGCAGAATCTAATTCTGTAGATCTATGGGAAGTCTCATAGAAAAAAAGATCTGTCCAAGCAACTGAACTGCTTGAGTGGCCCTGAACTAGTATCAGACTGCAAGGCTCTGGTCATCACTGGAGCTTTGTGGCAGCTCCGTAGATTTGACCGCTCACTCAACAGAACAGCAGGTCTATATTCATTGGACTGACCTGAAGGAGGCCTGGGGCTTCCTTCATTCAGATTCAGATAGTATGCCTTCCTTTGTAGTGAGTAATGTGTGTACATTTACTTGAAATAAGTATTTATGAGGATGGAAAATAGGGCTGCTGGTCTGTACTTTTTAGAGAAGCTCTGATGAAAATATTGTGATGTGTATTTATTTGAACCTATTAAGTCTTTGGAATAAAGTTATTGAAATTTACAAGGGAAATAAAAAAGAATGTGAGTTTCTGTTTATATACGGTTACAAAGAATACATATTCACTATGGCAACACATATTTTAGTATGATGAGCCCATTTCCACTGGTGCATCTGCATTTGCTCTGCAAGTCAGTCTGTCAGTTTTCCATATACCCAGGAACTAATCACAATTGCTTATCCGGCATGGGGCGGGCTTCATACACAAATAGCAATCATTTTGCATGATAAATTCCAGATTCATGCACATATCAGTAAACCTCAACTTCCCTTTGAGTTCAGTGGTACCAGGGATTTGATGTACCGGGTAACTCTGTGTAGTTTCTGAGATAGCCTATAAGCATTTATGGTAAGTGCATATATCCATCGTTATCGGGAAACCAGGCACTGGACTGTTTTTTGCCACCCTGCTGGCCATTTTGTATATTGTCCTGTGTTTGTTTTGTGCTTTTGCTGTTCCCCATGTGCTCTGTGTTTACCTGCCTGCTTACATGGGACTGTCTCCGCCCTTTCCTTATTTGGTCTGCACTTCCTGTCTTATTAGTTTTCCCTCCATTTTCTACTCACACCTGTTTCCTATTGTTGTTTTGTTGGTCTCGTCCAGTTATCTGTCAATCTGGTGGTCTGTGTATTTATAACCGCTTTGCTCCTCCTCTTTGCTCTAGCTGGTTTGTTGGACTTGTTGGGTGAGTTGAAAGTGAAGTCTGTAAGTGTTAGTTTTTCTTCTTTTCTGTTTTTGATTTCTGTCTGTTTGGATCGTCAGCCTGTCAGTGTTTCGTTTTTTCTTCTTGTGTCGATTTACCAACAAACAAAATGTTTGAATGTTCTGGATTTAACGAGTCTTTCGCTTGAGTCCTCCTGCAAAACCCTGACATGTACATAACATGTGTTATGTGTGTTTTCACAGGTGCAGAGTACAAGATTTGGTCAAGGGAAAGGGAACCAACAATGATTTCATTTCCACTGTGGCTCTTCATGGTGGCACTGAGTAAGTTTTCTCAGATCCGTTCATAAAAATGTTTGTTTATACAATTACTGGCAAGTAGAGTGTTTTTTTTTTTTTTTTTTTTTTTTTTCTGTTTGTTTTCACCGGACAAAGAATTACAAGTTAATATGGAATGAGAAATTAATCTGTCCTCTAGTAAATATGACCTCTACTAGGGAGTCATGTCCCTTTGTACACACACAACATGAAGACACGCCACCCGCTGGTAGTGGGCACAGGCATCATGAATAGTATGACCCTTGTTGCTGAATGAGTGCAGTAAGGAAGCAGTGCAGGCTGATGTCTTTATATTTCCCCACCAGCTGGCCCAGTAGCAAATTACTTCTGTAAGATTGTGGAATGTGTGCATCTAATGACTCCTGTAGGACTTTGTGGAATGTGTGCATCTAATGGCTCCTGTAAGACATTGTGGAATGGGTGCATCTAATGCAGGGGTGGGCAAACTTTTTGGCTGAAGGGCCACATTGGGCCCCCCATGACACACGCATAAAAAAAAAAAAAAAAAAATGTATAGCCTATAAATTAGTATGAAAAGTATTTGTTTTAAAATGTGAATTGCTTAAAAATACTGCTAATTTTATGCTGTTTAACAAATGTATAAATTGTGCACTGTTGCTTTAAGACAGTCGCTTTAATTCACGTTTATTTCTTCTGCCTGTTCCGCTATGGCTAGTGCTGTACCTACGGCTGGGCCCTCTCTGTTTTTAAATGGTCAGTAGTGGGAACTACTGTTGCCTTCATGATTTCCTTTTAAAAGTTTCTTATAAGAAGCACACATCACTTATCAACAATGACGAGCCAGAACCTGCGGCTCTCTCCCTCTCTTCCCAATTAAATGGATCGCATAATGTTCACGTTAGATCTGCTGCAAAGGAGATAACTAAGAGTTAACTTAGTTTAACATGATGTTATCTCTATTTAACATGATGTTTTGACATTGACATTGTAAATGTTCTCTAAGGAGAGTGAAAAGCAGTTTGCAGTAAAGCTAACCAACTATCGCAGGGAAAAAAATAGCGAGCAGCCTGATAACCAAATGAAATGCTCGGCGGGCCGGATGAAAGTGCTTGGCGGGCCGGAATCCGCCCGCGGGCCGCAGTTTGCCCACCCCTGATCTAATGGCTCCTGTAAGATGTTGTGGAATGTGTGCATCTACTGTAATGACTCCTGTAAGACATTGTGGAATGTGTGCATCTAATGACTCCTGTAGGTCATTGTGAAATGGGTGTGTGCACCTAATGACTTCTGCTATATTGGTGTTTTCCCAACAGGTGGGTGTTCCACTGCAGTACATACTGGTAAATACTCTTTTCTATCTTAATGTCTGTTTACACACTGTCTGCACAGATAAATGCCCACTTGTCACAGGAAGTGAAATGTTAGGCAATTTGACCAGTTTTTTCGAATCCCTAATTTTTTGGAGGTGTAACTTGTTTATTTATCTTCTGACTTATTGATCAGGAGAACGTCAAGGAACTCCAGACTTTCCAGTTTTATCAAACTAGTGTTGTGAACTCTGTCCTGCCTCCTAGTTTCTGTGAATCAAATGTAGAAATAATTACAAGGAGGTGCATGATTTCATTACAACAATACTATGATTAAGGGGGATGACAGGGGGATCCACCAATACAAATCTCTCAGGTGTAGTTGTGTGTGTGTGTGTTCAAATTAAAAGGAAATGAGATGCACAGGCACATTGCTTCAGTGTTTAAGGATAATAGTAAGCAACGATTCTAGAGCAGAGCTCTGTTCTAGAATCTTTGATGGTAAGTGGCATGAAACAGCTGTTTGAGCTTCACTTTCAATAAAGCAACAGTATTGTCAACCGTTAAAGGGGAACTATGCAGGTTTTTTTAGCATACATTTTTTTCGGGTCGAATGGTGGCCGTCTCTCTTCCCCCTAGCCCCTGTGAGTGAGGGGAAAAAACACCCTTGCAACGCTTAAAAAATGGTTCTGGGATAAATCAGCCAAGGTTGGAGTGTTTGTACTTTAGAATTGGCTTAATTCAATCAGGATATTATGTATTCTAATGGATACGAAGATATCTCAAGATTTACGCACAGTTGCTGTAAGTTGCTATGGGTAAAAGGGTTTGCCAAATGACTAAATGTAACATCCACCATCTTTGTCTACTGTGCCATCCTCTAGGCCTACTTGCAGGGCACCCCTGCTCTACAGTGCTCGCCTCTGCAGCCTCTACAGTGCACTCCTCTACAGTGCCCGCCTCTACAGCCTCTGCAGTGTCCTCCTCTACAGTGCCCACCTCTACAGCCTCTAAAGTGCCCACCTCTACAGCCTCTGCAGTGCCCACCTCTAAAGTGCCCACCTCTACAGCCTCTAAAGTGCCCACCTCTACAGCCTCTAAAGTGCCCACCTCTACAGCCTCTAAAGTGCCCACCTCTACAGCCTCTAAAGTGCCCACCTCTACAGCCTCTAAAGTGCCCACCTCTACAGCCTCTGCAGTGCCCACCTCTAAAGTGCCCACCTCTACAGCC